>NC_045476.1:32519765-32596538 GCF_009650955.1 Corvus moneduloides | reverse complement strand
TCACACTTCTTGGCTCCATGTGAGAATACTGGAAAAGACAAAAAACAACCCCCAGACTTTCAGGGCTGATTACTTAAGGCACATATGTTAAGATGAAAATTCATCTTGAGGAATTCCATTTAGTGACGATTAGCTCTTGCTTTGGTAAATAATATGAAATTCTGAGCTTTATTTTAGAACATTTTTATTATCAGGGTGCAGGTTTCAGAATTGAATGCAAACACTGCTAGAGGATTGTTATATGAAATATGTTTCCAATTAGACACAAAAATAAAATTTATGACACTGTTAAATTCGTCAAATTGAAAATTGTTGTGAATTCCAGTTGCTTGGAATTGTTCATTTTTGGGAAAAAAAGGTCTTTTTTTTTCTTATGGTGAAATGACAGTTCGATGTCATGTGATTCTACACATAATGTACAATTCTACACAAAAATGCAGCATTTTTGTAAGTCATATTAAATGTTTGAAAAGTAAGTATGTTGAAAGATGCTTCTAAGAGTTTTAAAACCTTGATGTATGTTACATCATGTTTAACAGTATTTTACGTTTATTTAGGTTCCTCTAAAGAAGGGGGAGCTGGAGCTGTGGATGAGGATGATTTTATTAAGGCATTTACAGATGTTCCTACTGTACAGGTAAGATGTTGTATATATTCATGTTTGTTTTCAGAAATACGTTATTTGCAATAATGTATTAACCTGCTTTTAAAACTTATGTAATTTTACAGTGTTCTAAGCAAACATCATTACTTTTCCTTCTTTCTGACTTTCGAGTCTCTATAGAAAGCTTTTTATTTTTCCAGTAGTTACCAAAAAAGGTGCCACCTTTACTGTCCTGCTAATCATTACCACATTGTCTTTTGGCTAAAATGCCTTACTGCTTTTCTCAAACTTTTCCAGGGAGCGAGTGAAAACAATTGTATGTTTTAATAAGGAAAAAATATTAACATAATATTTGGAAAATTTAGGGCTGCAATTTCAAGGGATAATCAAGTAATAATAATACAGGCAAATAATTCAAAAAGCAAGAATTGTATTTTCAAATTTGCTTGCATTGTAATGGTGTGTGTATGGTACACATGGCCTTATTCTAGCAATATTTTAAAAAATTAAATCTAGTGCCTTATTTTCATACTAATGAACTTGTTGGATACTGAGTTCTTAATTAAAACATCAGATTTTAATTTCTATTCTTTTAGTGTGGGAATTGCACATATTTGGTACTTTCACATAGTTGAGTCATTCAATATGCATATAGCTTACAAGGCCTATTTTGAATAAGTTTTCCTTGAGCGGCTGAGGTGTGGAACACAACCAAAGACTCAGTAAGCCATAGTTCGCAAATGACAGAAGAATTTTGTAAGACTGCCTTTTCCTGCTGTGTATTTTTGTTCTATTTTTATTTCCCAAGCGCAGTTACGTGTTAGATCTGCTTCTGCAGGCAGAAATACTGTCTGCTTTCATGAAGGAGCACTCAATCTTCATGATCCCTGTCACATCAAGGAAGTCTTTGTCTTACACTGGAAGAGCTTTATGTTTCTTTGCCTCTTCAGACTGTGTTAGGAATTCTTTGGAGGACGAAAACATGCAGCTCTTAGTAGTGTTTATCCCTGTTATGTTGAACAGAGCCATATTCCACAGAACAGAGAATGTGATCCTTGTAGTTCAGTGCCTTAGTGTTTGCAGTCCCAAGCAGAGTTCTGTAATTACTCAGACTGGTTGGCAACACTGCAAGAACAAAAGTGGGGTGACCACATGACAGGGACCAACACATGTTATTTTCTGTCTGACTGCTGAATGGCCTAGGAAGGTAGGTCATTCTCTAAACTGCAAGAGATAGAGGAGAAAGACATTTGTTGTTACTAATCTCCCTCAAGCTGAGGTGAGTAGGCAGGACAGAAATGTGTAACTGACTGCAAAATTACTTACTTGTTTCATGGATGAGCATGCAAAAAGCAAAACATGATTTTATTTTAGTGTCCTTAGGAATAATGATTTCCTGTCCAACTTCATGCTTCTGGCTGTGGACAATCTCTGATCTTTCAAAAAAGAAAACAAAAAAAAAAAAAAACGAAGGCAGATTCCATGTCCTGAGACCATGTTAATTACTAAGGGAGCAGGAATTTTCTCTGTTAGGCTTGTGAAGAAAGAATGTTTATGACCTGTAGTTTGCCAAATTATCCTAAAAGCGAAGGGCAGCATGAGAGAGAGTTGTTTGTACGTTTCTGGGCCCATTCCTGTGTCTCTTCTGTTTTCATTACATTTATGGGTTTGAGTAGTGGCTTCATTGAAAGTAAGAAAGGAACCTATATGGAAAACCAGATTCAGTTCTGGATCAAGATTAGGTGCATCTGAATTAATCAAATAAATTGAGGTTACTTACAGTGTGGGTATGTTTTAAGTCGTTATTAAAAGCCTCCAATGGTAGATCTGTCTTTCCAGTAGGCTGTTCGTATGACTGCTCAGCTGTTTTTAGGAATGTCATATTGTTTACTTGTACCCAGTTTTTAATTCCCATATTGAAAATACTTTTCATCTGTATAGTTATTATTCTTAGTTGTGTTTGAGCTTTAATTTTTCTGTCTTTGATGTTGCAGTTGCCTTTAATGATGTGTGTGTATGTTGCCCTCTAATGGATAGCAGCAGTTTATGAAGAAGATGGGTGATTTTTAGATGCAGTCTGATGGATCTGTGTGCCAAAACCAGAAGTACTGTAGTGACAGGATTGTGCCTTCATATTCAAGATTACAACCATACTGTTTTTACAACTTAAGCCTTTGCTGAAACTGAAGAAAATTCTGTGTTCAGGTTAAGAGTAACTCCCATTAATAGCTAAAATTTGTTTGAAAACAAGTTCAGTTATTTTTATAGAAGTCTAATGTGGGAACTTGTGAGCAAAAAATGCATTATGTCATTGGCTGAACACACAATTTCATCTTGGCCTCCTTAAAGTATAATTAATCAAGGGCAGGGAGAAAAGAAATTATTAAAATATTGCTTTTTATTCCTGTGAAATTAAAGTAGGTATGCACTGCCTTGAAAATACAGGATTTTACAGTGGAATTACAGTTTTCATTTCATGACAAGATAAAATTATACCATTTGTTAAATTCTACTCTGCAATGCCAATTTGAATATTCCTCAGTCCAGCTCTATTTGTGCCAGGTAATTAAAGAAAAAATTAAGTTCTTTGCCTAGAAATGCTAATAGGGTAGACATTAACCCATTATACAGGTTGCTTCTGTGTTTGTCTGGTGCCTAGCATGTTTCAGTCTTGCAGCAGTAAGTATATTGTACAACATGGTCTCTCATGACACAGAGGCTGACAACAAGAAAGTCCTATTTTCAGGGTTTGCTTAATGAAAAAGCTTGCAAAAGGTTTTTGTTCCTTGTCCAAGACTTCAGACTGAGATTTGAATGTGCATCGAGCGGTCCTCAGATGCCACCAAAAGGCATCATCCTGCTCCCTTCTTGTTGCACTTCACTTCTTTATGATAAGTTCACAGAGAAATGCTGAGTTTCCAGAGAAATTTTTGCGTCTTTTCTTGTAGGATGAGCTTTCTGTATACATAAAGCTCTGAACTGAGCAGGAGACAGGTCACGGTGGGTTATGGTAAAGGGAGATCCTGAGGAGGTTGAATCATGTCATGAATTCTGATGGCATGAAGTGTCACCATAATAGGAAGCTTCATCTTGAGTTAACCAGTGACTAGTCCCTTACAGTTCTAAAGAAAAATAAAAATTTTCTTTCATACTGGAAATTAATTTTGATAAAAAAGCTTCCTGAGACACACCTAATACTTCTTTTTTTAAGAGTATGGTACTGACAGAATTAGTGTTGGAATAAACTAGGGTTGTGTAACAACTATTAATAGGCTACTAGTATACACAAATACATTAAATGGTGATACTAAACTCATGTTTGATTTTGTGGGCAGTGGAGTAGAAAGTCTGTTACTCCTGGACCCAGTTGTTTTCATTAAGTAATTCGTTTGTTTCTAGTAAGTCATACATCCAATGTTTAGTGACTTCCAGTGAAGGAAACAGTAATCATGAGGAATAGCTTTCTGGTTTTTATGGATGTAGTCATGTCTCATGTATAGAACTGCAAAGCTGCTTCCACAGTGTATCCTGGAAGAGCTCACACAGCAGTGTGGTAATAAAAATCTCAGTTTTGTTGGTAAAGTATATTCAGGAACCATTTTCTACCTTACAGTGAAGCTGGTCTGGGTGTACTAATTCATCTGTTTCTGAGAAGGTTCCTACCCTGTTTATTCTGGAAACCCAATATGCAGGTGTTTTAGAGCTCTGATGTCTTTCACCTCCTCCACATTCCGGCACGCCTCCATAACCATATTCTGTTAAAGTACTGGAAAAAGAGTAGATGGCAGTAGAGTTAAGGTTCCATATCTTCTGTAAGTTAAATTAATTTGATATGCTCAGGAAACTGGAAAACTAGACTCTCTACAGTAATTTGAAGATGCCTGGAAAATTAAGATATTTTAAAGAAAACAATCATTCAGCTTAACCACAGAACAGAAGAAAGACATTCCATTGTTTTTACAGTAAGATCAAAGATGCATATATACATGCTAGAACAGTGTGTTCAAGAGACAAAGCTCTTAAGCAATTCATGCAGAGCAAGGTGTCCTAACCACTGGCCCTTGTTTTCTCTGTGTGCTCTTGCACGTACAAAAATTACGTCTTGTACTTAAATAATGAGGGAGCATCAGGCCCTGCTGTTTAGGTGCTACATAAGTTATCATGCTGGTGTCCAGCTTTTACTGTAGAAAGGTAGGAGTTTCCTTGAAGTCCTGACCCACATCTGCCAGCTCTGTGTCTTGAATGTGTCTCAGGTGGCCCCAGGTGCTTGTGTATGGGTCACTGAGTTTTGGCCAATGTGGTTATGGAAAAAAACTTCTGATCCAAAAAAATGAAAATGTTTAGCTGAAAATACATTTTTTTGAAAAAAACCCTGGCCAGATCAAGTTTCTGCTTAGTAGTTTGCTTCATATCCCCTTAAACTTGTTCTCAGTCTGGAGGAAAAAAAAAACCTTTAAATTTTGCGTATGCAGTGTAAGCAGAAAAATGCATCCTTTGACTTATGTCCAGGAAAATAGAAGGGCAGTCAGTTTATTTGACAATAATGTTTTCATGAGTAGGTTTTTTATTCTTTTCTTCTTTAGAAATCTGTTCTTGTACATGTACAGTTCAATAAAGACATTAATTCATTTATAACCAAATAGTGAGTGTTGCGTGATTGGATTGTTCAGACTTCAATATTGATGGTCTTACTGTATAGTGAGAACTCTGACTACAGATGGCTCCTTATATTTATTTACTGACGGGAGAAGTTAATAAATGGTAGTCTTAAAGTAGCAATACATAGAGAAGCTATGGAAGCCTTTTAATTTAATTTTTCAAAGTTTAATTTTAGTGTTCTCACAGCCCAGTTAGTTCCTCAGAAAGTCCCAGCTCCAAAAGAGTTGCAATGAGTTAAAATGTTGGTTGAGTTTCATTATAATAGTGAGCATGAAAATGAACTTGAGTGGCAATAATATCGCAGCAGATTATCTAAAACCTGTGCTCCTGTTGGATTATTTATTTTTGTAAGTGGAGTTAATGAAATTGTGGATATTATTAGCTTATCACAAAGGTGAAAGGCAAAATCTTGAGGAAAATATTAATTCTTCAGCCTTTTTTTTTAATGAATATTCACTACTCAGTGATATCCTTACAGATTGAACTTCAAATGCCCATTTATAACTCTTACACAGCTCTCTGGAATTTTGGGGGGAAGATTTGCAGGATTAGAATTGTGTTTTCACTCTTCTGAAGCTATTTTTCTTCGTCATATTACCTGGGATATTAACAATATGAACTTGATGATTTTTTTTGTTTTTCATACTTCAGATCTATTCTAGTCGAGAACTTGAAGAAACGTTGAACAAAATCAGGGAAATTCTCTCAGACGACAAACATGATTGGGATCAACGAACTAATGCGGTAAGCTTTTTATCCGGTTTCAGGTTTGGGTGGGTGTATTTCCTAAAGCCCAGGCATCCAGATATTTTAATTTATTTTTTTCTTAAAGTAATTACACTCCAGATAATTAAAGAAATTTTAATTTTTAAATCTTGAATTTCTGTATACCAAGTAAGTTTGAGTGTTCTTAGAAGTCTAAAATGCATTTTTGCTGACATTTGAGTAGACGCTTTTCTAAAAGCCACCCTATATGTTTAAATTTGGCATTTATGCAAAATTCCATATTCTACAGGTTACCTGCTAGCATTAGTACCAAGAGGTGTGCAGCTATGAAAAGTTTCACTTACAGGGTTAAAATGTTTGTGTGTATGTTGCATTTATATTTTTTAATCAGGTTTATGGCATCTTAGTGTTTATAAACAGGTGGGTGAACAGAATTATGTGTTTGTGTATTTGTAGTCTGGGTTCTGAGAATTTTTTTTTTAGCTCTGGCATTTAAATAATATAAACTTTTTACAGTTTTTTAAATTACTGCCATATATTTTAAAAATTTTGCTTTAAAGACATGCCTACATATATTGTTGCACAGGGAAGCTGTTCCTTTTTTTTTATTTTGAAATGCGTATTGGCAGTGTCCTAAACCAAACACGTTAATGTTTTTAGCTGAAGAAGGTTCGGTCCTTGCTTGTTGCTGGAGCTGCACAGTACGATGGGTTTTTCCAGCATTTACGGCTCTTGGATGGTGCTTTCAAGCTGTCAGCCAAGGATCTCCGATCCCAGGTGGTTAGAGAAGCCTGCATTACTGTAGCGTAAGTACATGTGCCTTTGTGCGCCTTGCTAGGTGTTAGTGTGGGTTGGACTTAGAGATGCTCTATCGGTGTTGCAGGAGAGATTGTCTTGTCGGACTGCTGTACACTGTGACTGATAAAGAGTCAAGTCAGGGTTTGAAGCCACAGAGAAAAAGAAATGCTTAAAGGAATTCGTTCTCTTAGGGGATACACATAGTTGATAATCCTGTAAGAGATTGTATGTGAATAACCAGTTACTGTCATTGCACTGAATACTTAGTGCAAGTTAATGCAAACTGCTGTGAGTGATATTGGGCACTAATCTTAGGATCACTTATGCCTGGTTGATTGGCACAGAACTTCACTGGGACTGCTTGTAAAGTCATGAATAGCCTTTTAGTGGTTTGAACATAGAACATTTTGGTGAGGTAGTACCTCTCAGGGAATCATGGAATGGGTTTGGCTTGAAAGGGACCTTAAAGATCAACTAGTTCCAACCCCCCTGGCAGTGCAGGGAAACCTTGCACAAGGCCAGGTTGCTCAGAGCCCCATTCAGCCTGGCCTTGAACACTTCCAGGATTGGGTCTCTGGGCAAGACACAGATGACCATGATAATTTTAGAAGCCGTGGCTAAACTGAAATGATATCTTCACCCTTTGCATCTTGCAGACTCCTTTAAATTCAAGGGCAGAGGGGAAAACCAGAGTAGTCTTTCCCATCTCCTTGTTTTCCATGACTTTTTAATCCTGTGGAAAGACATTAATGTAACCACTGATTCTCAGTGGCCACAAGAGCACCACAGAGTTCACCCTTGCTCTTCTGTTCTCCTGATTAGAACAGACCGAGGGGAAATGTTGAAGCATACAACTGCCCTTTCCAAGGAAATCAAGACCTTGAGAAAATAACATTTCCTTTCCTAGCATGAAGTCAGGAGTAGTGTAAAGGTACTCTGCAAATGTTCTCATCCAGGCCTAACAACCTGGAATTTTCCTTGATCCCTAAAACTTTGATATATTTGATATGTCATTTGCTGCTGGCTATGAATTCTTTTTATATAGTCTGTCTGCACAAAAGAAGCATTTGGTGTCACCAGTGGATGGTTAAATTACTGTGTGTTGTATGTGTTTTTATATTTGTTAAAACTGAAAACAACCTTGACCAGACAAGGAAACCAAAATTTATGGTTGGCTAATAGTGGTGAGTTTAGTAGTTCTGCCTGCATTCAATAGGAAAAAAATCCTCAATAATTCATGAAAAAATTTAGATTTATGCGTCCCAAAGTGTTCAGAAGCAGAAATACAGTGATATTTTATGTGTACATGAGAATTTAGGCTTTCCAGTTGTAGTATTCGTTTTTCATTATGAAATAAAGTTATTCATGTTTGGCTTCTTAGTGTGCCTGGAAATCATGAAATTTAGAAGTTCTGTTGTTTGGAATGATGGATCTTTAAAATCCACAGTGAACTTCATTATTTTAAGAAATGAATTTATGTTAACAAGTTGTATTTCTTTTCCCTGAATAGCCACCTTTCAACTGTTCTGGGAAACAAGTTTGACCATGGCGCTGAAGCAATTGTGCCTACTCTTTTTAACCTGGTTCCCAACAGCGCCAAAGTGATGGCGACCTCGGGGTGTGCGGCCATCAGGTTCATTATTCGGGTAGGTGTTCCTCTCTCACTGTACTGCTTGGAATTTCAGGTTGTAGCTCTTGGCAGAGATAGTAACTATTCTGAACTAGAGGTTTTTAAATTATTCTTCAGCAGAGGAGTAATGTTTCTCGTGGGTGGACAAATACTATATGTCATTGAAACCAATTGGCAGCTTTGTCATAGTAAAGATGGAAGAATAGGTATGAAAAGCAGGTCTGTTTTCATGTTTTGGGGTTTTTTTTGGTAATGTGTTAATTGAAAATGATCAAATGTGTTTCAAAGGGTAACTGCTTTTAACTGCCTTCTTGGAAAAGACAAAGTTAAGCTAGTAGCTAAGAAACTACTGAGATTTTTAGAAGTGCAAACAACAAAGCAAGGGTATTTCTTTCTATGTATACACTTGCCCCCCAAAAAATTTGGAACCAAGGAGTTAATGGTAAAATGTTGAAGAGGCTACATATACATGGATCAGTTCAGAAATCACAAGTTCACAAAAGAAAAATCCAATAGAGACTTGAATTCCTGGATTTAAGGGCGTTCTAAGCTGAGTGCTTAAGGCTATAGCATCTGGAACAGAGGAGTGCTCTATCCTAGCTGTTTTCTATTGAATGTTCTTTGAGCATCTTCTACTGACTGGTGTCTCAGGCAAGATATTTAGAGTTTTGGGACTTGGTACTGGTATTTTTGTGTTTCACATAAAACGGGAGTTTCTACATTAAAAGTTGTGGTGTTCTTAATGCCAAGCACTTACTGCTATTTACTATGATCATTGTGGTTTTAATTTTGTAAGTTGTTGGAAAACCTAAGTGGTTTCATCACTTAGGCCTCTTTTTGCCATCCTCAGTGTGTTTTGGAATCTCTACTTGCTCTGTCTGTGCCTCTGAGAATGTGCTGAGACCTCTGCACGCATGACCTTTGCATCAGCACTTGGGCTAAGATAAATCCCTTGGCATTTTTCCCCCAGACTCTTACACTGCACTGTGAGATGGCATAGACTTGAGAGTGAAGGAGGGAATACACCTTACACAGGATCATTAAAGTTTTAAGAGAACAATACCATTTGTAGTAGTATAAGACAAGCTCAGGTGTTTAAGAAAGTAACTCTGGCTTGTCCACAGGGGCCAAATCAAGCACAAGAAAAGCAGTATGAAATAAAAGTTC
This sequence comes from Corvus moneduloides, assembly GCF_009650955.1. Classification (NCBI taxonomy): domain Eukaryota; kingdom Metazoa; phylum Chordata; class Aves; order Passeriformes; family Corvidae; genus Corvus; species Corvus moneduloides. The sequence goes on along the minus strand of NC_045476.1, from coordinate 32,586,954 downwards.
ACCAGTTACATTAAACTGGGTTTATTGGTTCAGTTCATTTGAAGGCAAGCTTACACATCAGCTGTAGTTGCCCTGATTTTGTTTAGATTTCTGTTCTTCTTAGCTGTAACTTAACATAGCGGATTGGAAGCATAAAAGCAAGAAAATCCTATCTACAGTGTTCAAATACCCAACCAATAAATGAGACAATGTATCAATGAGAAAATGAGATAATGTAGTTTATCTTTTGGGGAGTGTTTTGGCAGAAAATTCAGGTTTCAGAATTAAATATCGAAAAGAAGTGCAGCCCTATGCCCCTTTGGACTTCTGTCCTTTGGACTAAATGAGTATTGGTCAGGGGGTCTTTGATCATTTGAATATTTAGGACCCAAGCTACTTCAGTTTTTGGAGTCAGTGTTTTACTCAAAAACTCCCACCAGAATCTAGTGACAGCCAGTGCAGTTCCTGGTGCTTTACTGTGTAATTGCTGTAGAGTGAGTCTATGTAAAAAGAGGGAAGCTGTATTATGCCAGTGATCTTGAAGACCTTCATCTCATCTTTGTGCCTTCATTGGATTTCATATTTCTTCTCCAGGAAGTTCTTACACTATAGTCTGATTTCTCTTTTTTGACTCTTAATACATCAGGAAACCAATTAAAAAAAAAGAAGGTGGGGGGCAGGGAGGGAATCACGGAGAGATAGCATGCTGGCAGAAGCCTTTTTCAGAAGGAGGTGGGATTCAGGTTAGTCAGCTGATCTGCAGTGTGGTTTGGGAGGAGGCATGTATCATTACATCCTCAAAGGAGTAGCAGATGAAATGTGCCGTCTTAAAAACGGTATGAAAGCAAGCCTGAGGCTTTGATAGCTTTGCAAAACACTTTCTAGAGATGATAACATCGATGGCGCCAAAGACTTTGAATGTACAGGTTTCTTCATCTGTAAAAATATTTTATTTTTGCCCCTGATTTGCCTGTTATCCCTTTATGGAAGTCATATGCCTCTTTTCAATTTGCAAACTATGCAAAACACAAACAAACCCCATAAAATTGTGTTTAAAAATATATCAAGATGAACAAATGTAACTGTTAGGCTCTTCCAGAATTTTTGATTAATTCCCTCCTAATTCTGAAATTGGCAGGACTCTGTGAGCTGATGATTATCTCTGCTTTTTTTGTGATTTGTGTGTTTATATCCTGCAGCTGTGATACGTAAGAGAGTAAGAATTCTTCAGTACTGTACTTCTTAAGATCTTGGATTTTTTTTTAATTAGCCTACTGTGTCACACTGTATTGGGGACTGTTTTAGAAATTACATTAGGTATTTAATCAAGAAAGGACTAAAGAAATTAACTGAAAATAGATTTGTTGAACCACATTACTCTTACTTGGAATTCAGATTGTTAATATTTTTTGTCTACAATTAGTTAAGAAAAGCTGAAGTAAGGCAGCTTTGATTCAGAATTCTGTAATTCACTTGGATTTAATGTAGTTGATCTAATGCGTAGTTTGTTTTCTTTTTCCATCAGGATGCTAGGTGTTTCCATATAGATTGTGTACATAAGCATTGTATGTCAATGCTTTTATTACTTTATTGAAATATTTTACATTAAAGGAAGTTTGGTCCTTGTAGCACTAATCATACTGATCCCTATAAGAATGCCTATATTTTCGTATTTGTTGATTCACTTTCTGCTCTATAAACCTGATTTTTAAGGTGGGTATATCTATTACTGGTTTTTTTCCTGTGGCAAAACTAAAATAGCATCAGCTTTCAACTCCTTTGAGGAGGCAGCTACATTTGAATTTCTTATATTACTTTTGATAGCAAAGTATTGCATATCATGATGTGATTGTTGATGGCACTGGAAGTGGTTTTTGCTTGACGTTTTGGAATAAAATAGCTTTAATCAATTGACATGCTAACAGCAGTCTTTTATTTAATAGTATTCTATGGTTTAGCTTTGGTAAGCATTTTAAATTATTGCAGTTTTTATTATGTTGTTAATTCTGTTTGAATTAATTAGTACAGTACAAATTCAGAATTCAGGAATGCTTTTCTCATTAACTGCTTTGTCCTTTTTTTGATAGCATACTCATGTGCCACGACTCATACCTTTAATAACAAGCAACTGTACCTCAAAATCAGTTGCAGTTAGAAGGTGAGTACATTATAAATGAAAATTATTAAAGCAGTTGCTTTTTAAACAACTTACCATATGTTGAAAATTAACGTGTTAGAAGATTTATGGCCATAAACTCTGAACACACGAAACTGTTACCCAGAAAACTACAAAAATTAATTTCAGCCTTGAGACGGTGGCTGCTACCTTAGATAGGACACAGAGCGTCCATGTGTTGTCATGTTCAACAACTCAGCTACATCTCCAGCTTGTTGCTTTCTCCAAGGACACGATGCTTGAACACTTGGATTGGCTTCTGAAAAAATTAATTGTTTTTTGACAGAGTGTCATTTTCTGCACTGAATCACACAAGAGCAGTTAATGCTGTTTCTGGACCTCCACTAGTCCTGAAAGTGATGTCGCTGTGTGTATGTAGGAAGCAGTGTGAGCATCTGAACTATTTCCTTTGAGTCTGAGCTGCCTTTGCATTCAAAGCAAGTGTTACCTCAACCCAGATTGTACTGACCTGCCACAGGTTCGGGTTTGACTGCAAAACAATTCACAAGGCTTTGGTGCGTCCACATGCTGTGGCTTTACTGAGGAACGTTAGACTGCAGGTGGCTTTGGTACTGCAGTTCACAATCCAGTGAGCATCAGTGAAGGCATTGTCTCCATACTGCTTTCGTTCTTCTGGAAAGACAACGAAACACTAGATGGGTTGTAATAATGAAAAGCATTTCAGGGGTTTTTGCCATGCCTTGCTGGTGTCCAAAGGATTTGTGCGGAGCAAAACTCAAATTTGTCCCTCCAGAGCAGGTCAAAGATGCAGCATAACAAGAAAAAGTGGTAGTTTCAGGTAGTCAAGTTCACTACCTGTGTGAAAATTGTTATTTACACCTCCCTAACTTGCGTCAGTTTGATTTTTTTTTGTCAGCATCTGTCTTCAGACATAGTTTAAAAGTATGCCTTCTGCTACTGGCGCTTTGCTAAATTGTCAGGATTCCCAAATTAATAATGAATACAGTTACATAACTTCATTAATACAGTGCCAGCAAATCTTTTGCAGTGCTTTCTATATGCAGAGCCCTGTACTAATGGTCTCGTGTTTTCCTTTATGCTACACACAGTAATGGCAGATGGAAGGATGGGAATAGTGTTTGGGACAGAAGTACACTGCCATAGAAATATTATATTGTGTCTTAAGTTGTTTTTTTTTTTTAATTAATATTTTTTACTCCAATTTTTTCAACTTTATTAGTTTATGTCTGTTATTTTAGGACTAATACAGTTAACATAGGGTATGTGTAGTAACATGACTTGAGCAGCACATTATTAATTGAACTACATCTACTATTTTGAAGTTTTAAGTTCAGTTAGCCTGCATGTTTGCTTAATATACAGAGTATTTTGACTTTCCAGTAAGGTGACCAGTGCCCTTATTTGACTGATAAATGAGCTTTTATTTCATTTATTTCCCTCAGGGGGAAAGAAGAAAGTTAGTGTTTATTCCACACGCGTATTAGAGAAATGAGTATTTAATTATAACTTGTTCTGTGTTTTTAGGCGCTCCTTTGAATTTTTAGACCTGTTATTACAAGAGTGGCAAACACATTCACTGGAAAGGTATGGGCCAGTGTACTTTTTCCCCTAAAATAAACTGCTAATGTAATTTAAGACAGAAATACTGTTATTGAATCCTTTAATTGGATTATGTTGTTCAGTGTTGGCCAGCCTTTCTGGCATAGACAGCCTTTCTAGCACAGCCGGTCATGTGGCTCATTCAGATGCCAGGGGGAAGGAGAGCTGCATGTTCCAGCCTTGGCTTCCTGTTGCCTCCTCTCCTTACCCTCTGCCTCTCCTATTCTGCGTGTGAGCAATGCATACACAGGTAAGCATCTGTCTTTTCGCCTGGAAGGAGGAAGTTTGTGTGTTTGCTGTAAAAGAAGGCAAGTGGGCTTAGGCTGGAGGACTTTTTTGTGGTAATGAGTAAGGACACACTGTAGCTTCTCCAGATAGATGGGGAAATAGTACGTGCATCAGTTCTACAGGATGGTCAGTGTAAACACAGAGTAAGAGCAAAGAAACTAAAGGGCATCCAGAGAAGGCTCTGAAGAATTCATCCAGCTCCACAGCCACATTTCTATCCTCCAAGGTGCCCCTGAGAAAGGGAGCAATGGAGAAATCACTTCATTTATGCCAGTGTCTAAAAAAACCCCACAAAACCCACCACCTCCCACCCCCATCCCCCCAAAAAAACCCCAATTAACAAACCTCCTGCCCAAAACTTACCTTGAATTAAAATTTGTTTATCTTCACAAGTTTGTGTTCTGATGGGTACTTTGCTGTTCTTTGAGCGTGTATTCAGGTTTAGAACTCACATGCCAAAAGCTTTCAGAGCTGAAAGAAAATTTATGGTCTTAATTTTTCCCCTTTTCTTACTATTAATATAACAGTGGAAATAGTTTTTCCACTTCCGGAAGGCAGATGTCTTAAAAAAGGTATTTTTAAATAACTTTATAAGTGTGATAGGTGGACATATGTCAGAAAAGTAGATTAAAATCCTTTTAGATTGAAGGACTAAGCTGACCTAAACCTTTACAGAAGGTACAGTTATGTCGTTGGTGTGCTTAAGTGTTTGTTTACTGCGTATCTTGGAAAGAACTAGTATTGCAGCTGTTTTTTACTTGGTGAAATGTTAATTAAAGTGCAAAGCTACTGCTTAGAGTTTGGAGTAGCAAAATAGCATGAAGAATATCTTTCTTCTAGGCATGCAGCTGTCTTGGTTGAAACAATCAAGAAGGGCATTCACGATGCTGATGCAGAAGCAAGAGTGGAGGCAAGAAAGTGAGTTTTGATTAATTTTGCTCTGAAAAATTGCATGTGCTAAATGAGTGATAGAAGGCTCTAATCCAAGGTGATCTGCTATCCGTGGCTGAAGAGGAGGATGCTTGTTTGGTTGAAAACTGATGTTTCTGTCCTGAATTACTACCTAGTTTCTTTTTCAAAAGACATCCTCAAAGCTGAGTCAGTCAATACAGTTCTGCAGCATGTGATGATTCTACTGAAAGACAAGTTAGAAAGGTTGATATTGCTGCATAATCGTTCTCCCCCCATTAATTAAGTCTTTAAACAATTGCAGCACTTTGACTGCTGAGAAGGCCAGAAAATAATTCCTTTTGTTTCTTCACAGAACTGGTAAATGAATGTGAGATACTCAGAGGATGGATTTAAGTTACTTTGAAAAGATTAATTCAGTCAATGTAGCTGATTTATTTTATGATTTGATAAGCATTGTATGCTTTACATAGTCTCAGTTCCTTTCACTCCCATCCATGGTTCATTCTGTAATCTTTACTTCCTGACTCCACCCTTTAAAGAAAATATAGAGCATTTACATGTGGTTATTCTCTTTTGCAGGGCTTATCTGGGCCTTAGAAATCACTTTCCTAGTGAAGCTGAGACTCTGTACAATTCTTTGGAGCCGCCCTATCAAAGAAGCCTTCAGACCTACTTGAAGAATTCTGGCAGTATAGCATCTCTCCCTCAGTCCGACAGGTCATCCTCTAGCTCACAGGAGAGCCTCAAGTAAGGGTCACTTCACTGTTTCTGAGCCAAGAAAAAAATGCCGTTTCTCAAAAGCAAATTATCCAGATTTCTGTTGAATTCAGAAAAGCTGCAATTTTACTTTGCGACTTCCCATTTTTTTAATAAAAAATTCTTCTATGGTGGTTTGCTATATGACAGCATCACCCCAGCAAGGTGAAAAACATGGGCAGTCTTTAACCGGATTTTAGCTCACTGTATTCATATATTCATTCCTTAACAGCTGCTTTAAACACCAAGATATCATCAAAGTTCATATTGATGTCCCGCATTCTGACGCGCTGAATAGATTCTAGGAAAGCTATACTGGTGTTATTCCTTTTTCATCTCTTTTCACTGGCAAGCATGAAAAAGGGACATCAACAATGAGATTCATTCAGATTGCAGATTGGTTTGGGGTTTTTTTCCCCCGTCTTCACTGTACTGAATATGTATTAGCAGTATTTTGCAGCTATGCCAGTTACTATAGGGTGGGTCTGTGCTGCAGTCAGTGGTGTATTGACATGCATAGACAATCTTGAGCTGAATAAATTAAAGTTTGCTTAGGTACCAATAGCAAAAGAAATCTACTGGCTTTTTAGCAAAAATGTGAAGTAGTAGTAGTAGTAGTATGCAGTGATTTTTGTCTTTAAAGGGTAGAACGCTTCCTCAAAGTATTTCAACCTTTTAATATTTCAGATGTTTCATTACCAAAACCAGAGAGCTTGTCTACTCACTTTTGACTTGAAAGCAAAGACTGCTTCCAGCATACTGGAAGTTGCTTTTTTTTCTTTTTTTCTTTCTTTTTTTTTTTTTTTTTTTTTGGCTAATGCCTTAAATACCGGAGGTTTACCTTATCATTCCCATGATACTTGTAATTATAAAGAAGATTTTTAAAAAGTAATTCTCTGTGATGCAAGCAATTGCTAGCACTTTATTTTCCACAAACAAGTGTTTATTCAAAGATGAAATATTCTTGTTCAGATTAATCTGTATCCCCCATCTGGAAATAAAAGTGCTGTTAATGAGTTACTGGTAATAAACTGTTAAAAACTAAATTACAGGGAAATTAGAATCTTAAAAAATCCTTAAATCTTCAAATGTTGCTTCCCATATTGCAAGATGTGTAAGTGCTACAGTACAGAAAGTGAGGAGTAAAATAAGAAGCACATAGAAGAGATGATGATATTGGAAATGAATGAAATTTTAATTGTTTTATTACTAACTTTGCATTCAGGTGGATGTTATTTTTACTCTATTACCCAAAATTTTACTTCTGGCATTTAGTATAGATGCTGAACTCCCCCTGTATAGGCTAAATTAGGAAATACGGCTGTGATTTTCCTAAAAGTCTGATCCTCTGTGATTTTTGACCTTCTGAACTTACATCTCATACAATTCATTAATCCAAAATCGTTTTAAAGAAGATGGTGGAATGAGAGAGACATGTGGTGACTTCTGCCTACCTATATGAAACTGCTTGCATAAAATGTCAATTGCAGTGGATTTGTGGCAGTTGTCTGGGACTTCTGTTTGAAGCAAGGTGTAAGGTCAGGATGCACCCAGGAGCTCTCCCTCAGCCTCCTCACCTTACTCGACGCAAAGTACCTTCAAAACACTAGTTAGTCATGTCAGAAAAGCAGGTTTATTCAAAATAAGCTGCAAACACATGTTCTTCTGTGAGGATTTAGGTAATGATGCTGACCTCTATGTTACTGTTGAGCACTTGAGCTAATAACTGGGGTAAATATACAGTATGAGGCATCTCTTTTCTCTCTGCTTTTAGGTTCAAAATTAGAGGAATTATTTGTACTAAAGCTGAGACACTGACTCGTCTTGTAATTTGACTGTTGATTAAATACTCAACTATTTCATCAAATACAAACTTTCCCCATCAGATACTCAACCAATGAATATGCTATTATGTTTTCTTCCACCAGTCTTTTTCTTTTCCCTGGTCTCTCTGGCTGCATTTTACCCTTCCAAACCAGGCCAAAGGATGGGCTCACAATTAAACTTGAGTAGACTGGAACACTTGTGCTTCAGTAACTACTTGTTTTTGCAGTGAAAAGGAAATGAAGACAAAACCTAGAGGAAAAGGGATGGGATTTTTCTCCTTTTATAGATTATGGGAGCCTCTACATTCCAGCTGGGGAAATGGAGTCTAGCTGCTTGGAAGCATCAACACTTCCTTTTTAAATTTGTAACTTAATTCTTGAAACATCTGGGACTGGAAGAGGCTTATGAGTTGGGCACCTGTTTTTCTTGTTACTGCAGACACCACTTCACATTATGTCTTTCATAAATAAAGCGTTTTGGGTAGCTCCCACTGTTCTTGTTTGATGGCTGATTTATAAGATCGGCCCTGTGGTTAAAACCTTGATCTGACCACCTTAAATGTTTCTGTGACCAAGTCTGGAATGCCTGAACTTGAAGTGTACCTGTCGGTAACTGAAGGATTAGTGCTTTGTGATATAGATGTAGTTTTATAAAATATAAAGGATAAGATAATTCTGGTTTTCTTACCATTCTCTACTTAAAGTATTTCTCTAAAATATGCTGAGAAGGTTGAAAAGGAGAGAAGAACAGAAGATTATTCTTTTTCTTTTATTGTTGACTTTTTCATCTGATACATGAGACTTACTGGATTTATTGACTTCTTTCCAGTCGGCCTCTATCTTCTAAATGGTCTGCAGCCAGTCCAGCAAGTCTTGCAGGCAGAGGTAAGGTGGTTCAGTGCACAGTTACTGTTCTTCATGGTCTTTGAATTAAAAGTTCTAAATGCAGCTTAAAATTTTACTATCTCAGCACCTACCCTATTTCCAGGATAAATAATGGTATGTGTCACTACAAACTACCTGGAGCTAAGATTGCCTCACACTCACTTCACGTTTTATGTAGTTTCAGTTGTTTCAAGTATAAGACATAATTCAGTAATAGTTCGGTATTAATTGATCATCTGTGCTGGAGTTTTGTCATGGAACAGTCACTTTCAAAGAAACAAAACATTATTCTTCGGTCTGTTCATGATTAGGCTTATGGCAATTGGAAATTAAAGACTCACTGTCTCTTTCATCTGTTCCCATGTAGCTGTTAGTCTTTCTAAATAAATAAAGAAAGAAACAACAACCAAACCACATATTTGTAATTCAAAGAGTTTAATTATGTGTTTAGTTTTCAGAATTTAATAAGTTTAGTGTCTTTTCCCACAATGTTTTAGTAACTCTTGGAAAATAAATCATTGAGCTGCTTTTTACAAATGGACTGTAATTGAGAGTGCTTGTTTCTGGATACTGAAACTGATAAGGGGTGTCGAGTTTAGAACACCTAAAACAATGCTTAAGATTAACTGAAGCGAATAGCTAAAATGCAGTAAACAATAGGAAGTGAATATGAAAATACTGAAGATTAGACCCTAAAGCACTTCAGAGTATGCATTCAGCTTGCCTGTCTGTGGCTTTACCTTAGCTGAAGTGTGGGAGCATTTTCTTCCTTCAGTTTCTCAAGGAATTATGTGAATTTTCTTATATTTGTGAAGCATTGAATAAGGTAATAAATCACACAAAGGTTCAGAATCATGTCATTTTTACTAGGGTGAGAACACGGGGTTTGCATTAAATAATGCTAAAATTTCATGCTGAATGAAGATAAATACTACTGTAAAACAAACTGTCCTTTTTAAGCAGTTCATTGCAATACCAGGTCTAGTTTGCTTTTTAATCTCAGTAATACTTGGTTTAATAATAACTTGACTTAAGCTTTTTTACATAGTTTTCTGTGCTTTCTGCAAGCATGCTGCGGTGGTAGTAGATGTTAACCTTTTAAATATAATTAATTTTATTCAGTATCAACTAATTTCTTTTTAAATTTTTTTTCTTTTCTCTTCTGGTAGTTTCAGGCAGCAGCAAGGGCGTTCCAAGCCCGGGCACCCTGCAGAGGTCTCGCAGTGACATCGATGTGAACGCTGCCGCAGGTGCGAAGGCCCGCCATGCTGCTGGACAGGACAGCTGGAGCTGGGCGCCTGTCAGCAGCCGGCCTGCCCCGGGGTCCTACGCCTCCCTAGGTAAGGGAAGCACCTTTGCACTGCTCTGAGATAGCCTTGTGATTTTCTTGATCAGAAAGTTACTGTACAATACTCCTGTATTTGAAAAGCAGTCGTCGTTTTTAATAGCACTGGAGTATGGCAAAAGAGCAGGTCTTCAGAAGTAAGTCACAAAGTTTCCTAGATGCTTTATTTTTCTTGTGCTAGAAGAATGCCAATGCAAAGAGTATGTCCATACTATGCTCTTTAAATGTCTTAATCTGGAATTAATATTAAGTGTTGGAAGGAGTGGTACCTTTACTTAACATCATGTGGTGATCATGACCTTTTTTTGTTTGTAAAAGTAATATAGAAATGAGTGCGAGGGCTCTTGATTTTCCATTTTTCTCAGCTCTTCTGGTATTTTACAACAGTGCTAAAGAGATACCTTGGCAGTAAGAGGTGGCTTCTTCATGAAATACAGAAGTGTTTTACGCAATAACTTACAACACTGAGTTAATTAATTTCTTTCTGAGGGCATTGATGGAACTATGTGTATGTTTTATCCATTGATACTTGCTGTTGGACATAGAAAGTGCTACAAGTGATAACAGTGCAGGAAAGTATTTGATAATGGTGATGGTGGTGTAGGTGCTTGAACATCCGCTGAGTGAGAATGGTAAAGGACTATGAACATGTTTTTGTTCTAGATTTTTAGGTTATCCATGCTGTAGGGATAGCAATGGGGGAAGAGAGGTTCAGTGTTCACAAAACTGTTTTTTTTCTTCTCAGCTTCTGTGCCAGCTAGATCACCAAGGAGAGGCATGTTCTAATGTCAGTACAGCCATAGATGATCACAAGAGACAAACTGCATGGTTCTTCTGGTTTACATTGTGTTTGGGTAGAGGTTAGCATACATATAGGCTGTGGTTTGCAAAGGTTTTGGTTGTGCTTTTAAAAATCAAAATGTAAGTTAAAAGCTATCTAAAATGAGTTGATTCTTTTTGTCATCGGGGCCCACTTGAAATGCTGGTGAACGACATTGATTTTAGTGTTAATGAGTGTAAGCAATCCCACAAAAGGAATACTTGGTACTTGGAATAGCAGTTTCGGATGTGGGCTCCCTCTGGTGCCCACAGAGGGGGCAGCAGAACCTGCTGGGTCGCAGGTGGACACCAACGTGAGGCTGCTTGGTGGAGAGGATACGCTGGTGGTTCCCCAGGGAAGTTGCGGATGTCCCATCCCTGGCAGTATTCAAGACTAGGCTGGATCAGGCTTGGAGCAAACCTCTCCCGTGGAAGGTGTCCCTGCCCACAGTAGGGGGGTTGGAACTAGGTGATCTTTAAGGTCCCCTCCAACCCAAACCATTCTAGAATTCTAGAACTCTCAGTTCCTCCTAACTTAATGCCTAAAAGCCTGAAAAATATGGGATGATTATTTTCCAAGATCAGAGTATTGCCTGGTGTGTTTTGATGTGCAACAGAACATATTTTGAACTTCATACAAAGCTGACATTCAGAGAATTAAAAGTGCCACAGAGCATGGTGACAGAAGGAAAAGTCAAATGGAAAATAAAGAGAGAGATCCTGCTCTGTTAATGTCTTCTTTATGCTGCTCAAATGAAGAGACGATGTTGTCTTAAGATTTTCACAGAAAATTAGCTCTTGATTGGAGTATTGGTTTGCTTTTAGAACATTTAAAGAAATATCTGATTCATGCCAAGAATTTTGTAAGCAAGGGTTGAAAAGGGCACAGAGGTTTCTATTGAAGTAAACAGTGGTGGGTTTATGCAGGAAAATAACAGAAATAGCTTATTCTCTTCGTAATTTGTTGATTGGGTGAGTGTGGATGAGGGAGAGGAATAATCAGCAATGTCCAGGTCCTATTTGTTTGAAGGATTTGAGTTGCTGGAAAGCTTTACCTTGCTAGCAGATGCAGTCACATGTGGACAACAGTATGATGGTCATTTGAAATGGCAAAATAATGTAATACTGCCAATGTACAGTAGAAGTCAAATCTTAGTGCAGACAGTGAAGGGGCAGTGGTAGTCAAGGAGACCAAGGTTTGTTTCCAATCACACAAAAGCTGTACTGCTTGATTGATCTTGGCTCAATCTCCTAACAGTTTTTTAACTGAGTTGAGGTAAGGTAATTTGGATGATACATACCTTGTAGACAGTGTGACTGTTTTCTGTTGTGGATTAGCTTCAAAGTATTGTTTACTCTTAGTTTTCAAAAGGTAGCCTTAAAATGAATGGAGTGCGAATCCAAGCAAGTGCCATGTTTCAGAAAATGGGCTAATTTGTAAAGTTGTTCCCTCTGTTCATTTGAAGGAGTTTATTTATAGTAGCCCAAATATGGAAAGTTAAATGACAGAACTGTCAAGCTAATGCTGCTGACCATGGTATGAAAAGGCCTAGGCAATGTTATTGTGTTTCTATAATGCTTTCCACTTCCTTTAGGTGTTGCAGTCAGTACCAAAATAAATGACATTGTCTCCTAGAGCTTGAATTTATTTTCAGCCTGGCTTGCAGAGAAACATCCACCTTTTGCTTACAAAGCTATCAAATTTAAAGCCTCAGAAGGCCAGAAGCTTATAAGCACAGTAATCCATAATTGTGTTCACCCATCTCTTCCCTTTTCATTATTAATAGAAGAACTCTTGCTTATTTATGGTTTTTAAAAGACTATTCTAGAAGCAGGAGGATACTCTCTAGTTACTTTAAATGTTGACTATCTTTGACATCCTTAAGTATTAATGTCCTTGTTGAGGAAGCTTGAGCTGTAATTATATTTGTCTCATGCTAAATATTTTAATTTTGATTGTTACTGTCAGAATATTTATGCACTACCTTCCAGCTGAACTGGTAAATACTTAATGCTTTTAAACCAGAGTGAAACTTTCTCTCATTTGTCCTCTGTCTTAATTGTGCTATTTTTTCCCTCCTGTCCCTTACCCCAGAGGGGTCTTCATGTTCAGTAGCGAATTTCATAAGAAATATAATTATGTTGTTCAGTAATGATATACATATGTACCGATGCTTCAGTAACTGTTTACACCAAGAATGAAACCATTTGTAAATGTTTTACTGTAAGGGTTGTCTCAAATCTGGGAAATACAAAGAGAATCAATATCCTTATGCAGGGTACTTGTACCCTGTTTTGTAATTTTGTACCTTGGACTGAGCAAAACCAACTTTGTTTAAGGTAGCTTATACATGCATTAATTAGATAAACATGTCTGCTGTATTTAATATTAATGCATTTTCCTCAATTAATGTTTTATGACTCTGCTGTGAACACCTTTATTCTAACACACTAAGTTTTCCATGTTTCTTTGCCTGCTTTTCCAACAAAGAGGATACTTCTGACAAGATGGATGGTAAGAAATTATTTAGTCTGTCCTCTAATTCTATTAAATATCTAATAAAGTGTCTTTTATGTAAAGTATTGATGTTTAATATATTTGTCTGTTCATTAACAAATGACTATGCTGTTTTCATTAACTCCTGTGTAATCTTGATGTCTTATTATATGTGTGATTGCTTTATTTGTCAATTTTGGGAAACATTATCAGAAATCTGGCATTACCCCCCTTTTTTAAAAGAAGCTCTACTAATTACAGAGCAATTTTGTAATTGTTACATGCTGCTTTTTAACTAGTTAAATACATGCTTTTTAAATGTCTAGTTCCAGTGTATTCCATAGTTTTATGTAACTTGGCTGAACAGCAGTGGGAGAGCAGAAGATGCTTGACCACATAATTAAGTATTAAAAAAAGCAAAACCAAAGAAAACTTCTCTATCGAAGTCTAGCCTTGCTACATATTTTTAAGTGCCTGTAAATTCTGTAGCACAATGTAATTCTGTTAAAGAATCATTTGTGAAGAAGACCTACCTGTTAAAATAGCTTACCAAGTATTCCAACTTAGTTTTAGCACTTGCTTTTCCTTAATTCACTCTGTTACAAACACATGGAGGGACTGAAAAGCAGTTGAGCATCAGGCTTCTCATAGCAATTGTCTGTTTCAGGTGTGTGGAAATAATGCTTCACATATAATAAAGTGACAGAGTCCCAGCCTGCTGCCTGGTGATTCTAGTTCTAGTATATTGCTTGGGAGCCCTTAATGAGCACTTAACAAGTTTGCTGCTTACTTAATATTTTGTGTCATGTATTTATTAACTGTGCAAGTTTGGAATAATGAGTAGTTTATTGGAAGCACGTGTATCTCGTAAAAATTAAAAGACTAAGAAGGTAGATTCCCAAACCAGCATCCTGAATCATTTCAAGACACAGATGCTTCTTGAAAGAATTTGAGCTGGTTTTGAGCACTGAAGATGTCAAGACTAGTTTAATAAAATGAGGAGGGTTTGTACAGGATAGTAGAATCTGTATCGCTTATTTCCATATGACGTTTCCTTAGGCTACAAGTAGTAGGCTTTATTTATAGCTGTTTGTGCTAAATCTTGAGCCTTGGACATTGTCACCAGAAATAAAGGTTCTTAGGACCATGTAGGCTTTTTCTTTTGTTCTAACCAGAAGTCAGAACTTACGATATGTTGCACATTTCTGTTTAAAAACAGCAAGGGAAATGCTGCACAGAGTAAACAGGTTGGGTTTTGTTCTAGAGGCTATCTTCAGATATGATGTGCAAGATAGAATGAACTAAGCTGTGTTCATTCCATCTTGCACATCATATCTAAAGATAGCCTCCAGCTGTAGTTGTATGATATAGCTGTTCTGATCTCACCACCACCAGGAGGAACTTTTTTCCTTTTACCACTAACTTTGTCCACATGTTTTTTATCTCTTCTTTTGCTAGCACCTTGTGATAATCCATTATCAATTACTGTAGGTGAACAAACTCCATAAAACTGATTTCATAAAAGTGACTAATATTCTGCTATTTCGTTTTTGGAACTGCCAGTGAGCCTTTTTAACCATCCAGACCAGGTGGTAGCACAAGGCTGAGAGGAAAGAGAAACAGAAGCACCCCTTTTAGGAGCAGCTGTGTGTTAGCCTGGCTTAGGTGTTGCATAGAATCTGCCTTCCAGAGCTGGATTTGGAGGGCTAGCTCAGGGTTCGGGGGTTGGGTATTTTATTTGGTTTTGGTTTTTTGCAAACTGGCAAATTTGATTGGAAAACTTTGAGACACTCCTACATACCTATTACTGTAACTGATTTTTGTGAAGAAGCATTGAAATTTACACTGAACTAATTTTAGAGAGAGTTTTTAAAAATAGTTCCTTGAAGATACTGTAACATGAGAAAACTTTCCCAGCAAATCTGGCTAAGTTCAGGCTAGCCAAAGACACTAACAGATGTTTTCATTATTGTAGTTCTCTCGTAAGGCAGAAGTGGTAGAGAGTGGAAATAAAAATGGAGGTAGCCTTTGATATTTTTTTAGGGACATTTAACATTTTTATCATTACTGGTATATATTTTATTCCATAATAAGATTCATCTCAAAGGAGCTTAGAGGAAGGACTGGCAATTAGGCAGCTTCCCATCAGTTCCTAAGGTACTGATGGGAAAAAGGCTTGTCTGTCTCATGTTGTCAAAAATCAAGCCTTGTTAAGCTCAGCATACTTGTTCAAGTGTGATGTGATTTCAGCAAGCTCATATTCCTTCCACGTCTCTGAGCAAGACTTGATCTTGTGCATGTGTATCTTCAGAATAATCACAGGCTTCATTCAGAGAAATCCTCCTTGCTGGCAGTTCCTATCAAATTAGCACTGTCCAGTGTGGGAAACACTGTGTTTTTCTCTGAGGTTATGCATAATAGTATGTTTCATATTTTCAGGAGAGCTTGCATTACGGTATTTTTAATGTCTGTTTTGATCTGTATATGTAATTTTGTTGACTGATCTCATAGATGTAATTTTTTTCTATTGAATTTTTTGTTGTTTTGTAACAAGTTTGGAAGGCAGTGCTGTGCCTTGTGTTCTTTTAAATTGCTATCAGTGTCATAGGGATATTTTCTTGATAATTTTACTTCAATTATGGAGTTGCAACATAAAAACTTTAGCTCTCTTGACTTGATAAAATTTGTCAAGATTCCCAAGATTAATCTCAGAAAGGAATTTGAAAGACATAGTATTGTTTGGAATATCATGTATTTTATTATTTTTTCTGTTTAGGAACAGCTTCTGAAGATGGTAAGAAACTACTTTGTTAGACTAGCTAATATTTTCAGCTTCATATTTTCATTTATACAAATTAAGCTTTAAAAGTAGAACATGGTGTTTCTGGGGCTTTATGGAGGTTCATAACAGACGGGCTTATGGGCTAACAGCTTATGCATCTAATACTTGGTTGTCATTTACTATTTTTAAAATTCTTTTGCTTTTATTTTAATTCTCAATTACTCATCTGCAGTCTTAAGTATCATTGCTTAACGTTTCTACTATAAATATATAGGGGCTTTATAATTTTGTGCTGATTTTTTTAAAGCAAATCTTGTCACAGAATATTTCATCAAATGTGTTCATACTCTGGGAAGCAGGTGCTACTATTACTCATTTCTGTGAGACTTGGAAGCTAATGTTCAATCTGTTATTAACATTTAAACCTGTCATTAGTGAATGGATGAAGAGACTCCAAATGAGTTAACAGTTCATTTATCTCACAGACACAAACTGGTTTATTTTACATTGATGAAACAGGTTCCAGGTAATATTTTAACATAGTATTGAAATAGTGGCACTCTGTATTCCTAGGTTTTGGGCCAAACTCTGAATGCAGTTACATGCCTTGCAGTCTCACAGCACTCGGTGGGAAAACATTGCCATTGCACGGGGATAACTAGTAGAGTTTGGACTAGTTAATCTCACCATTCTTGCTAAGTCTGCTGTTTTCTAATAGTTTAGTTAATAACCTCCTTTATCCTGATTCTCTTCTTATAGACTCTCATCTATGGCTATTCCCTCTACTTGGATGAATAATATTAACTTGGTTGGTCTCCAAATTCTGCTGTGGAAAGCCTAAAGAGGCTAGAACTAAATAACAAGTCTGTGTGCCTAATTCTTTTAGGTCAAATATTGACTCAGCATGTCTAGAAAATATTTTAATTATGCCGTGTTTGAAAGTGTTGAGCTTGTTAAACTAGCTCCACCCTGTACAGACTTTCTGGGGTTAGTTCTTGCAACATAGAAGAGTTATGGTTAGCATGAGTTTGGTTTTGATTTCATTTTTCTCTTGTTTGAGAGGCTGGCTTAGGAAATGCAGTATACAACTCTGCTATTTTCTTTTATGAATGGTCTTTCCGTTAGCTATAATTCATCCACCTGGGGTCTTCCTTTCTTTTGTAATTTCCTTTTATGTGTTGGATTTTATGAGGAACATGGCTAACAATGCAGAGAGGTTTAACCAAACCCAAGAGAATTTGTCATTTGCCATTTGGCATTCTAGAGAAAAATAAATCTCTTATTTTATTTGTAGATGCTTAGTTTGATTTGTCTTCTTGCTTGGCTTTTCTATCTATTGGGGAGAGTAGTATTTCTTTATATCATGTTGTCATGAGAAGTACTTAAGTGTATTTAGTTTTTGCAAAATGCTCTAAAAGGGAAATCCTGTAGAAGTCTGTATGACTGTGGCCAGGAAGACAGTAGAATCTTCAGTAATAAAAAGCTAGTATTTCAGTTTCTGAGAAGAGGAGTGAAGTTAGGAAGAAAGCTCAGAATCCTATTCTGTAGTTTTATGACAGCAAAAGTAGACTTACAACCACACATACTCATGAGGAGACCTGATACAGCAACATTAGTGTTTGCATTGCATTGTATTGAATAAACTTCCCCTTTTTTAGTGTTATCAACACATACATGGTGGAAGGAAGAAGTAGCTAGCCAGTCCAGGGTGTTGAAGGGGTAATGTGCAAATCGTTTGCTGAAACCTGGAGCATCAGAGGAGACGTATTTTGCTTCCTCAGCTATTAAATTCCTCAAGGTGTTCAAATTTCTACTAATTATCCCAAGCGAATTTTCGCCAATTGAGTTACATTGCGCTTCTTTTATCTGCAGAAAATATTAGTAAATGGTACTGATGCTCTGCTTCCTGCCTGACTCTGAAAAACTGATTTAATGCCATTTTTCTTCTCTAGGTCGTATACGATCAAAGCTCTCAACCCCTTCTGTTGGTATTGGAAATTCTAAAACAGATTCCAGAGGACGGAGTAGAACCAAAGTGGTGTCACAATCTCAGCGTATGTATTTTCTGTTTATCAGTTATACCTGATAAAGAGGCCAAATGCTTAAGCATATATTCATTGACCAATGGCTACAGTCAAAGTTAATTTTAAAAAAAAGGCTACATACTGAGTTGTTGTTCTGTGCCTTAGGTTCATCATCGCCAGACCAAAATGAAGGTATTTTTTTCAGTGTTTTGGGTCAGTGGTATTTGCATGCTTTTCTGATTCATGTTGTTTTTCTCTGGACAAAATACTAGGTTAGGTCTCAGTTTGCCAGCTAAATTAGATAATGTAGCAGGAAGTGAAATCTGTCCTTAAATTCTGTCTTCAATTATAACTTCTCAACATTCTTTTCCCCCCTTTTCTGACCTCCCCAGCATGAAAGGCCAGTAAACACTGACGAGTAATAGACAAGAACGAGTAGGCTGAATGGTGTCCTCAGTGTTACCTGCAAGACCTAATTTTTCATTTTTAAAAAAGGCTTATTCCAGCCAGAAATACTCATCTTCACTTTAAGCTAGGCACTGCTGTAGCTCTTTAATATAAACTCCTTTTTTTTTTGTATTACAGCTCTTGCCTTTACTTAACTCTCCTTTGAAGGAAAAATACTAAACCCTCACTTTACAATCAGTTACTTAGCTTGTGTTGAGTCAAAGGGTTAAAACAGGCAATTTAATGTGAGTCAGCTAATCCACAGTAATTTTCTGTGTGTGTTTAGTAACCAAAGCAGATGTGACATTTTCGATCTAGCCAAGCACTCAGTCGTTAATTAAAAAGACCTGATTACCTCACATTGTTTGGCACTGGCTGACCTACAGCAATTCGTCCACGCATCTGATGTCTCCAATAGACATTTTCTGACTAAGCTCTGTAGCATTTTCAGATTCTTATCTTTGTCTAATTAAGTGAAATGCAACTAAGTTAATGAAAGGAAGCCAAATTCACAATAAAATTAAAATAAACTTCCCATTTGTATAATTTGTCAGGCCTAATGTTCTAAACCCAATAAATTTTACCAGGTTTGAAATTTTCAATACAATTATTTCCCTATTACTAACCATATCCACTTTCTTTAATAAAACCCCTTAAAAATGTGTTTAATGGCAGAAGCATTTGTCTTCATAGCAATGATTGCATCTATAAAAAATAGAATTTTTTTAGAAGTTAAACAAACAGGTGGAAGTTGGTTTTTTTCCTGTTAGAGCGCTTGCCGTTCAGTTTTGCATAATTTTGTTTCCCGAGAAGTACAGTTGGATCAAACCTGATCCAGTGTTTGCAGGTTTTCTGAAATAAAGCTTTCAAATGATGTGAACAGATAAAATGTAGCATACTAAAATTCTGTAGAAGTAGTTCCCTTGAGAGCTTTGACAGTGCTCTAATCCCAGAAGTGTTTGTGAAATGAAAGCCTGAAAATGAGTCTAGTTATTGGCTGGGACAAAAGTTGTGCAAAAGTTGTTTTACAGATGGCTACACTGTATCATAAGCAAAAAATATGTGAATAATTTAAGAGGGAGGGAAGCTGAAGTTCCATCAGATCCCTTTTCCCCCTCTATGAGAAACTATAAGCAGTGTCTGTAACAATTGTTTCATTAGTATTAGGAAAGTTTGGAATTAAGCTTTTTTAAAATACCTTCGTACTCCAAATAGATTTGGTAAATTCTTAAGAAGTGAAGGTGTTTGATAAATGTCTGTGGGAGGGGGTAAATTTAGGTAGCAATATAAGACTTTAGTGATGGTCATTGTCATATAACATTAAATAACTGTATATCCAGAGAAGCAAAATTAAGCCTTTTCAGTTTTTCTACTAATAATGACAGGGTTTCTTTCGTTTTGGCACAGTATTAATGTCTGAAGAGATAAATTGATAGTGTGATAACTAGATCTGACTACATGTGATGATGTGTGAAAATCAAATGCGTGAATGCATCTTTACAGCCTTTTATTACTACTTCTGTTCAGAACCGATTGCTTCAAATAGCTCATTATAACCTGTCAGTGGGGGAGAACAAGAATTCTGAGATGTTTTAAGGAAGATAAACAGGGCAAATACAAATGGACAGGCGAAGGAGAATTCTCAGGCGCTGTATGCCAGCTATTTGGGTGATGCTTCTTTATGTGACTGAAAATTTTCGCAGCATTGTGTGAAGCGTGATGCTTGATGTTTCCATACAGGGGATTGTTTTACTTCCCCAGCTTATATAATGAGAGAATAGCTTCATATTAGATTTAAGTTTGTATTTTTTAAAAACCACTGTAGCACAGATGCTTTTGTTAATTTTTGGGTTACAGCTATCTTTTGTTCAAAAATTGTGAAAGACTTGCAAATTTGAAATTTGAAAAAATATTTTTTTAGGGTTTCGAAAGCCCTTTACTCTTCCTCTTCTATTTTTAAATTAACATAAAGTAAATGCCTCATTATTTTATTCTTACCTATGGAAAAAAATGGTTACATTTTTTTCCTCTTCTTTCCAGTTTGGTTGTTGGGTGATTCAACAGGGTCTGCTAAAATTGCATTACAGTCATCATTCAGAGAATTTCTGAATGGAAACAAATTCTTACTTTTATTCAAGATTACTTTTATAGAGGAAAACATTAAATTCTATGCAAGTCTTTTCAGTTGTGCCATTGTGAATTTGGTTTTTTTGTTTTGGTCATCCACCGCACCTGCAGCTCAGTTCCTTTACTGTTGTGTCTCAAAAAAAAAAAAGTTTTGATCTTGTGTGTAATTTTTGTTCAGCTGTTGAAATTCTTGAGCCTTTTTGGCGATGTAATATTCTTTTCAAGTAATATGCAGGCTACAGTTTCATGCTTAATGGAAATTTAATTCTTCAGCATTGAGTTGTTGATTAGAAAGCTGAAGAATTGTAATTTGCTTGTGCAGCTTTGCTTCATCTGCTTTGTACATAGCATCTGAGTTTAATTCTTCAATTGTGGAAGCTACTTAATAGCACTGCTTTAGCATAACCCCCTTGTGGCTTTTTTTCCTGTGTGAAATGACTAAAGCTTTCTTATTTCCATTTGCCATTCATTTTTTAATCTGCTCTGCTCCCTCCCTCTTCATGGATTATAAATCCCTACCCTAATCCTGCCTTTACACTTGTTCAGGATCACAGTCTGCTAACCCCATTGGTGGTAAGAGTCTACAGAATTCGTGTACATATCATTGTTTGATCACCTGTTTGACATACCTCATTTAAGGACCCTATTCAGCAGAAATTCTGGCTGGCTTTTTTCATATGCTGCACATAACTTGGGTGTAATCTTTATGTAGAAAGCAGGAGAGATGGGAAGTGTTTATCATTTTGCAATAGTGACTTCGTCATCTTTCTTTGATCATTCAGTTCACTTAGATCTGCTGACCAGAGTATGTCAGTGCTGTTATTAGCATAGTATTTTCAGGATATTTAGCTACATTCAGTTAATTTACAGTGCAGTGGAACACTTTGCAGGTCAGACTATAGAAAGAGTAAATAAAATATTAGAACGAGAGGTTGCATTTCTTCTGAATATTCTGAGAAGAGTAAGTTTTTTCATGTTTCCGACCTATTGAAGAAAATCTACAAGTCTCCAGCACAGTGAAACCTTTTACAGTATTTTTATTATTTTAAAGAGATACAAAACAGGAAGAAAGCATAGTAATATCAGGTCTCAATTGAAATACCCTGATATGAAGAAACTGCCAAACTCTTAATTTTTGCAGACCACAGCAGCTTTATAGGATTTTTTATTCTTTTGTTGCTATAGAAGTTGTGCTTGTTTTTTTCCAGGCTGTGTAATACTTTATTTATCATTTCTGCTGAATAGGTCCATAGTTTGGAAAAGGGATTTTGGTAAATAATCATTTCAAGTTTGAATTCAAACAATGAATCTCAAAGTATATGCATGGTACATTGTTTTAGATTTCTCTCTTCCACCCAGCATATATTTTATTTTGTTTGGGATTTTGTTTCTTTTCACATATAGTCAAGCTTTAGTCAACTTGTATCTTTTTTCAGTGTGCCTCATAAGAAGTAACCCATGAAATTCACTTGGAAAGTTGCATGTTGTCTGTAAATCTGATAGCATCACTGTGGTCATACAGTTACCTGATTGTATTTTAAAGATTAATGAAGGGTTCAAACGTATGTAATTAATCTTCGGTTGAAATTCTGTTTTGCTTTTTATTTGGTCAAATTTCTTGAATTCTACAGCTGGAAACAATATATTAATATCAGCTGGTGATATAAATCAGTTACATCTAGGGAATAATGAATTCCTTGTTAGGACTTAGAACTTAAATGTTCTGTAACTGAAATATCAAAATTAAAGATAAGTGACCACAGTTTCTGGTAGTGATACAGTACCTTGAACTTCTGTAGTACTTAGTAATACACAGTTTTAATTAGCAGAAACATAAGACACTTAAATATGTCTTAATCAATTTTTTAGCTTCTTTAAAACTAACTGAAGATTTTCTGTAATTTGTGGGGTAACCTCCACAGAAATGTACATGGATATTGTAATTATCTTCAGTCACATTTTATTTAGTGTCAGAACAGTGCTTGAAGACCCCATGCTTTTAAAAGCAAGGGAGAAGAGTTTAAGTGTTAGGAAAACCACATTATTTAATTATAGCATTGATTACATTGGAAGAGCTGGGTAATTATGAAATCTTAGTTTAAAGTTGCTCCCTTTAGCTTTCTAAGAGGTTGGTTTGTTTGTTTTTCTTCATTAATAGAAAATGTGATTAGTGAGACCAGGTAGCTCAAAAAAAACCAGACACAGCAGTGTTCATGTTAGGGACCATGGAACTCTTGACAAAGTCCAGAAATAATAACTGCGGTTTCTTGAGCTTATATAGCATCAAGTGCTTCCTTGCATTGATAATTTTAACTACCTTGTATGTAGTACTGTAAGAACTCGGACCAAGGCATTCTATTTCATGATTTTACCGTGTAAGTTTTTCCTGATCATTTCAATCTACCACCACCCTCCTACTAACTTTCAGGTATTATTTTCTTTTTAACCATGATTGTTTATTGACTGTGTTGTTACTAATATTTATTCATTCTGCCTTCAGCTGGTAGTAGATCTGGGTCTCCTGGAAGAGTTTTGACAACAACCACACTTTCCACTATGAACACAGGAGTTCAGAGAGTGTTGGTGAATCCTGCAGCTGCACAAAAGCGGAGCAAAATCCCACGAAGTCAGGGATGCAGTAGAGAAGCTAGTCCTTCTAGGCTGTCAGTAGGTAAGAATCACCAAATAACTCTTGATTTCTTTATAGCCCTTCTTACTTTAAGTGCAAGATATCTACAGCTGGTATTTAGTTATAGGTGGATGAAAAAAAACAGAATACATCCTGATAATTTAAAATGTGGCTGTTTTCTCTAGTCTTGGATAGACAGTTTTTTTACATTGAAGCTGAAACTTGGAAGTTTTTCTTGTCAGAATGTAGTAGTTGTTCTTTTCCTCGCCTCCCTGTCTTCCTTCTCTTTTTTCACTTCACACCCAAAATACCCATATCCATTGAATGAAAGTGTGATACCATTTTGAAAATATGTTCTTCATTACTTCATGTCTTCTGTGTATGTGTGCGCATGTGTATAATGCTGTGATGCTAAAATGAAAGTTACATGTCTTCAACCTCACAGTATAATCTGATTACACTTTACTGCAAACAATGTTATTGAAAAAATCTGTTGATTTTAATGGTATTGATGCTGTTCCTTGTTAATATTTTTGATTTTTTTCTTAGCTGCATAATTTTTTTATTTTCCTTCTTTAGAAAGCTGGTGGGTTTTTCATTGGCACTACTATTGATTAATTTGATCTTGAGCACAAATTCTGCATCATTACTCAGTGTTGCTTGTTTTTCTCCATCCTTTCCAAAAGGTCTCAACCATTCCGTGAAGAGTTAGTAAATTTCCATTTTAAGCTGTACAAAGAAATAATTTCATTCAGCTGGCTACACTTAGAGTAATCCAGCACAATCAAGAAAGTCTGTAGTAAAGGTTATGACATAATCATCAATATCTTTTCTTAGAATGCGTCTTTGATCTTACTGCGAAAGAGAATTGCATTAAAACTGCAACTTTTTTATGTCTTCTCCCTTCTGTGCTGCTGTTTGTCTGCACCCTGAATCATACTAGCGCGAGGCAGCCGCATTCCTCGGCCTAGTGTGAGTCAGGGCTGCAGTCGGGAGGCCAGCCGTGAAAGTAGCAGGGACACGAGCCCTGTCCGCTCTTTCCCGCCCCTTGGTAAGTACTCGGAGCCCCTTGTCGTGCATGGCTGTCCCTGCCCTTCCTTATGTGCGCCTAACGAATCCATGCCTCCTTCATTTAGCTTCTAGCTGGCCACCGTGCTCTCCCTTCCTTTGGCTCTCTCCCCACTTACCCCGATGGAGAATTGACCAACGTGTGAATGGGTTGCACACAGGAAAAATACACACTTTGCTAGTGTTAGTCTGAAGGAAGTCTAGGAAGGTGTGTGCTGCACAGTATCTAGGTGCCATTTTGAAAAGGCACTCCTGGTTTTGGATATTTTTTCGAAATTGCGTGTTTCTCTTTCCGTTGCAGCACTCATTGCTTGGGTACTTGAGTGCAGTGTCAGCTGTTACTTGAAATTTTTCTACCTAGTCAATGAATCATTTTAGTGTGTAAGAAGAAAACACACCTAATTATGTCCCCATTGCTATATGGCCAGCAGCTTATTGGTCTGATACAAATTGTGAGATTTGGCAAGACAAAAAACAGATTGATGATCTGTTTCTGAGATGTCAATGAGACATAAGAATATTAGTTTGTAATGACTTTAACATGTTGTTGGTTAAGGATTAGGGAAGGTTCTCATCTCCATTTATCCATGTCAAGGTTACTACAAGTTGATAGTAAATTTTGCTTGAAGTGCTTTTACGTGTTGGGTTTGTGGATTGGGGGTTTTTTCTGACTGTTTGGTAATGCCAAACTCTGTGCAATTGTATCTGAAACAGATCTCTTTCTAGTGTTACCTTTGTCTGAAGTAGTCTGCAGTATATATCCTCCTTATTTGGTTTGTTCAGTGTAGCTTACAGTTAAGGACTTTATAATAGTAGCTGTTAAAGCTAGTCTGAAAATAGTAAATCCCTGGTTTCTATCTCAAATTGAGGCACCCAGCTGTACTCCTAATTAGCACTGGACATACGTTGTGGTCTGTTAGGGCTTCCCGCCAGCCGTGGTTTAATTGGGAGAGTACAGATTCATTGAATGAAAGCTGTTTCAATGACTAAGGCTAGTTTGCCCAGATGCTGTTTAATTGGGAAATGATAGTAAAAGTAGATGTTATGCAGGATACATTAGGAAACCTGTATCTTTTTTTCTAAAACGCAGCTGGAAGATTGTGTTGAAGTACACACGTACCTTCTGTTCTTTTAAAAAACAGGGTGTTTTGCAGAACTCTTTGTGCTTGTTTTGCTGCCTTGCAGCTTGATTTGAACTGCATGCGTGCAAGATCAGATTTACACTTTGTAATTGGTCAAATGCTTGCTATCTTAAGAAGTCTGTATTAAGGCAGAACCACGAGATGTGTTGCTGAGATAGATGCCACTGGAGGTTTTATTTTTGTTGATGTAGTTCAGTTTTATAATTCAGGTATCAAAACAACTACCTATACTAGTGAAATAGGTAGAATCGTCTGATAGCACAGACAATGCAAAGTAACATCCAGCATTGTTTAAAAAAAAAATAAGGCAATTATACCTGGAATAAATGGAGATTCCTTTTAGTATGACTATTTGAATGATTTAAAATGTCATTCATTGTTTTGTTGGTACAAGTGAAAGATGAAATAAGGCAAATTCAGCTCTCTGTAGCTAGAGACAGTTTGACATGGGGATGGAAGAGGGGAATGTAACTTGTGTTGCCTCTCATTCTCAGCACAGAAATTTTTGCTTATGAACACAAAATAAAATGGATTTTATCCCCCTTTAGGGTATAAAATGACCTAAATGCTACATAATTGCTTCACTGTATACGCTGATAGGAAGTGTTTATGTAATATCACATCTCAGTATAATGTTATAAACTGGGAGATAAGAGCCACTAAGAAGCAAGTGATTGTTAATTTATATAGAAGTGTCTATTTTTGTTAAATATAGTTAATATTAATTAACTATCAGACTAACATAATGTCCCCATTTTAGCTAAGAAATTATCTTATTGTGAGTCCATTTAAAGTCTTATTTTGATTCATCCTTTAAAAAAATGAAAATGCAAAAGTAAATACTTGACAATTTCTGCAATTTGAGGGGTACAAAGAATATTCTTGAAAATATGTTTTGGAATGAGGTATGTTTCACCCAGTATATAGTGCTCTTTTTCACTGTCTTAAAAGCTTGTCCAGCATATTTCAAAATTTCCAATGTATATAGGGGCAGGAGTCATTTCAACTTTCTTGCCTAAAGTTTGAGTTTTTAATTTTCGGTTGTACCTTTAATTTTCAGGGCTCGTTGATGGAAAGTAACAGAAAGCTTTATCCCATTAATGCTTGTACTTAAAGAGCTGTCAGCTGTGATGTCTATGGTGTGACATCCTTGGTACTGTCTCCTTTTCCATGCTGAGACACACTTTCTAAAGAACCAAGTACTCCACAAAGCATTAGTTCCAAACTAAAATGCCCTAGCCAAACTTCGTCATAACTTTATTTAGTTAGAAATAAAGTACATCACCGTACCTTATGAAGGGAGTAAAGAACTTAATGTGGAAAGACACAGTGTTGTTTCTGGGATCTTTACAGGACTTAGGATCATTGTGGAGTGCACTCAGGTTAAAAGATGCTTCCCAAAATGTCACTTGGTCCATGTCATCATTACATGATTCGAATCAGACTCTTAAATGGTCTTTGTTAATCAGAGAAAAGGACGATTAATTTGATTCCTGGTTTCTGTTTATGCTACTTTATATATCCAAAAGGTGTAAAGTATTTGCATTTACAGTTATTTATTAAATCATAAGATCATATCTGGGGTTTATGCCACTATGGGTGGACATTTGGATTCAAGTTAAAATTTTCAGTTATGTGTGATAGCATTCTGACTTAAGTGAACTGAAGAAAGAAGTTGAATTGTTTAAAAACACATTTAATTTAAAAATTGCTTGTTTTAAGAAAGAAAATACAAGCAATGGTGAGTCAACTTCTTCTGAATCACTAGAAAACCAGTTTTATGCAAGTGCTATAAAGAGAGGCCACTCAGTTTTATTCAGAAATCCTTAAGGGTCTTTGATGTCTGCTTTCCATAACTTTAAAGAACCATAATGAGTTGTAGTAACTAACATGTGTTTCAGTTTCACATTTTATTTATTTAAATAAAAGAATAAGTATGTGAATTATTACTTGCATTGCCTTATATTAAACTTTTAATTATAACTGGATAATTCTAACTTTCATTTACATAGTGGTAAGTTTTAACTGAGGTTGAGTTGTCTGCAACATAGGCAAGAATTCAGATGTGTACAAATTGTCAGCTGCCAGCACAGTGGGTTCGTGCGGGAGGCACTTTGTGCAGATAATGTTTGATATGTAAGCTCTGGCTCTGACTTGAGCACACAGAATTTAGTTAAGTCTACAATGCAAGACCAGTGTCAGTGCACTGATAACTCTTTAGGTATTTATGGTTATTCTGTTTGTGTGTGACTGTGTGCATGTGTGTCTATGCACCTTTTCTTCTTTGAACTTAAATTTACTTGCTTTTACCCTGCTCTTAATCTTTTAAATTAAAAAAAAAAATTATGCATGAAATGTCCAGTGTACATAAATGTATAATTATATTCTGTATAATCAAAGAACTTCCCTGAAGATTTTTGCTTCTGTTTAATGCTCAGTTTCTTGTGCTTAAGCTGAATCTTTTTGATAAATACTCTCGTTCATCTGAGTAGCTACTGCAGCACTTCGATTCCGTGGTCATAGATAGGGTTTATTTAATCCTGTTATTGCAGCTTCCAGACATCACTCCAGATCCACTGGTGCCCTCTACGCTCCTGATGCTTATGGGGCCACAGGTGAAGGATGAGTACCCTTTGCTGTCATCTGTGCAGTCATCCTGGATTTTTTTTTCCCCACCCACTTGGTTATTCTCATAGTTCAGTTTTAGAAAGTATTATTTATATTAATTTGAGTTTTGTGGTTTTAATAATCCAGATAGATGTGTTTATGTTGCTAGATTTTGTCTCCACCCTCATCCTCTAATGTTAATCCTTTTTTTCCTTAACAACATTTTTTTACTTGCAGAAGAAGTTTTTTTAGTTTTCCTTTTTTTTAGTATTTGTAGAGAATTCTTTATGCATGTAGTTTTCTAATCAACAGTCTCAATAGCCTTCCTATTGTATTTGCTTTCTTTCTAAATGAAAACAAAAACCCAAAATGAAGAAGACATTAATTAAAAAAAAAAACAACAAAACTTCTTTCAAATAAAACCATTGGTTTTTTCCATGTGATATTGAAACAGAATGCTTGTAGGTGACTGGTTTTTTACTTGAATTCTTAATTCTGTCTGTACCACTAAAGACTTCAGAATGAAAATGGTTTTTTTATCCACGACATAATTTATTAAAAATGTTAAGCAAATGCTTTTCTTCTGCTTGGGTTTTTATAAGTGAGTGTGATATTTACGTCCTAGCTTTCTATTCTGATTGAATTCTTTGTATTTCTTTTTGTTGTTGTAACAGGTACTGGCTTTGGAATTAGTCAGTCGAGTAGATTGTCATCATCAGTCAGTGCTATGCGAGTTCTGAACACAGGTTCTGACGTGGAAGAGGCAGTAGCAGATGCTTTGGTAAGAGTCTCACACTTAGCTCGTGTAGGCTCTTAAAGTGTTCGGTACCTGTACATTAAATATGCAGAAGAACTTGTCATTTGTTATTTTATTGGCTTCTTGGAAAAAAGAAACTGAGTTGTTGGAGCTGCAAGTATTGGAATTTTCATTCCCTACAGAGGTTTTAACTTTTGAGAGACGTGCTTTTTTCCGTGGCAGACAGGAAATAGTCTTTGACTGTAGTGTTGCAGTGGCCCAAAGAGCTGCTTGAGCAGGTAGAACTAACCAGGAGTTTCTCACAACAGCCAGAAAAACTTCAGGGTAGGTTGAAGGCTTGTTAGAGCTGGGAATGATGACAGCTAAAGCCCTCTGCTTACCTTAAGCCTAGGTGCCTTTTAAAATTCTTCTGTCTGACAGCAGGTGAGATTGATGCTGAAGAGAGAAACTGATGACTGGGCAGCCAAGTCCCACACAGCCACTCGCTCACTCCCCCATCTGTGGGGTGAGGGAGAGAATCGGGAGGGTAAAAGCCAGAAAACTTGTGGGTTGAGATAAAGACAGTTTAATATGGAAAGCAAAATCCATCCACAGAGGCAGAGCAAAACAAGGAATTGATGCAGTGCTTCCCATGGGCAGGCAGGTGTTCATCCATCCCCAGGAGAGCAGGGCCCCATCACACACAACGGTGACTTGGGAAGACAAACACCATCACTCCAAATATCCTCCCATTCCTCCTTCTTCCCCCCACTTTATGCACTCAGCATAATGTCAGGTGGCCTGGAATGTCCCTTTGGTCACTTTGGATCACCTGTGCTGGCTGTGTCTCCTCCCAGCCTCCCACACACCCTGAACTTCCTGGCCAGCATGGCAGTAGGAAAAGCAGAAAAGGCCCTGGCTCTGTGTGAGCCCTGCTCAGCAATAACAAAACCTCTCTGTGCTATCAACCCTGTGTTCAGCACAAATCCAAAACACAGCCCCACACCGGCCACTGTGAACATTAACTCTACCCCAGCCAAAACCAACCCAGCAGGTAGCATCTCGTAAGTATAGGGGTTTTTTTTTCAAAATGTTACACTAAGTTAAAACTAGTTATGCCCTTCTCTTTCTTAAGCTATACAGTTCTTTAAAAGGGTGGCTTTGGCTCCTCTACCTTCCTGTCCCAGTTAGCCAAACTGAACACATCATGTATTTTGCTACTCTGACATTTACATCAGCAAGCTGAAATCCTCAGTTAATTTAAAATACTGATGTCATGAATCAGATACATTTTTATAAATTATTGTATACTTATTTGCATGTCATTAAATACTTGTAAGTACCTGTTTTCTAGTTACCAGAATGCTTTAAAGAAATGGTTATTTCTCTGGTTTAAGAAAAACTGTTATTTTGAAAGTTAGTAAAAAAATACAAATTAGACTCTAAAAAGATAATTACAGACATATAACTGAATAGAGAGGAAAAAAATTTCAAAATCTGAAGAACTCTGTCATATCTTAGTATGACTATTGATTTCTTGGTTAATACTTTTTTCTTGTCATATTAGTTTAAAATTTGTGTGCCTTGACTGGCATAGAGATCGGAATATCTGTGAAATCTTGCCAAAGTGGTCGTGGTGAAGTTGAGTGCATTTTCCCCTGTCTGTTATTAGAAACTTGAAAAAGTTTTCAGCATTGGTGGTGAATGCTGGTTTATAAACTGGAAGTCAGTCTGGATTTTGGAATAGGGAACAATAGAAAAAACAGTCCATGGAACATAGAAATTTTCTGGCTATAACTGGAAAGCCTGTGCTGTAGTCTTCACACAGAGTGCTTCACAAAGAGTATCTTTAGTACTTTATCAGACTCCTAGCTTATTCAAATTTAGCAGGGCAAAGTGTGTAGTAAGAATAGAAGTTGAGGAGAAGGTCATGTTTCCAATGACTGCTCTTGAGGCTTGAATGTGTCCCTCTATGTTGAAGCAATAAAGTTTCTTCACAGAAACTAGCTTGCATTACCTGGATCCAAAATATCATGATGCTTCTAGAAACGTTAGAGGAAAATCAGTTTGTATACTTTAACTAGAGTCTGACATTATAAAAAAGGATCAAGAACTGCAGCATTTTATTATTGTAGTACTTGCATGCCTGATTCCTTGCCATGCTCTGAGTGGTACAGGTTGTCCTGTGCAAAAGGCTCCATTTAGATGAAAATCTGGTTTTAAACACCCTTGTTGTTTTATCGTAGATGGAAGAGTCGCACTCATAATGGTATTTTTAAAAGGTAGAATGTAGAGTCCTGACATGTAGTATAAATAAAAAAATGAAAATATTCCAGATTGTGTTACTATTTTTTATTTTATAAAAAGTACTCGACTGATTTTAGTGGTGCTTAAGCCAAAGAGGTGTCAGTCTTCTGCCTAAGATCTGTTTTGAATATTGCTGCATAAAATGCAGCAATAATGGGAATCTTTACATATTTTATGTCTTTTACTTTAGTACAATCCTTGGCATTTCAGATTCATTTATTGAAGAATCTTTTTTTTTTCCTTATGGTGTCTCTTTTCCAAAACACTTAATGTCTCTGTGATTTTTCCCTTCAGTTATTCTCTTACACATGTATGTGTGCTCGTTCTGTTGACCATAAGCCTGCTTATTGCTTGTTGTATTGATTAGTTTGTGATTAGTATTGTGATATCCTTTAAGTTAATCTGTGGTTAAAATGAGAACCCTGTGCAAATGGCAGTGGTAATTAAGGGGAAAATGATCACTTGTACTACTGCTTCTTTAAGTATGTAACAAAACTGAATTTTTAAATGCTAACTTCAAGTCCAAAATTTGAATGGCAAGAGCTATTCTGCAGAGGTGTGTGGTTTTCGTCATTTTAGGTTAAATAGCTTTTTTTACCCCTCTGACATTTGGTTATGTTGTGTTTTGTTTTGTTTGCTTGTTTTTGTTTTTAGGGTATTTGGGATATTGCATTATGTAATCAGTTTTTTTGTAGAACATTGACTGCAATTGTTGCAATGACAAAATTTAGATATTAAAGTTAAATAGTGCAGCTCAAGGTTTTGTACTTAGATAACAATTGACTGCATGTGTTAAGTCTTCATGCTCAAATATCACTGCAAAAGACACAAAGATTTTGACAGAGAAGTCTTTGTGACCAACCTGCCCATGATATGTAATATTTCCCTGAAATGAAAGCTTAGCAAAGTACTTCTTGACAATGTGTGATGTGCTGATCAGACACAGAGAGCTAAGAACAAAATTTACAGTAAGACTGTATGTTATCCAGTGGCAGGGAGTTTACTACTCACAGTGCTGCTATGCCTTACCTTCCTGTTCTCAATTTCTGTTTCTTTTCAATAATTTACTGCTAACAGCTCTTAGGAGACATACGGACTAAGGTATAGAAACTATTTTTCTTCTTCAATAGTTTAATATTTTGCTATTAACATGTTTGATATAAAATGAGTTAAAATGTCAAAATACATTTAGATCTTCAATTCTTATATTCTGTAATGTATATAAAGCTATGAAGTGAAATAACTAACTTGCAACAGTCTTTTGTCACCCTGTTATGCAATTTTATGGGTTCTTGCAAGAAAACCTTAAGTTAAATATTTCATCAAATGTATGTCTTCTCTGCATTTGCTTTGGGTTTATATTTGGAGTACTATGTAAGCCATACTTTAAAATATTTTCATTAACTTGGTTTGACCTGCTGAATGGTTGGAGCCATTTGTCACTGCAGGGAGTAGGGGTCACACCAGTTATTTAAACTGTTGGTCTTTCGACCCATTATGGGCATGTTACGTTCTCTCTCTGAGAATCAGTGCTGATCTTCGGTGTCTCTGTACAATAGAAGAAGCCCGTGCGAAGAAGATACGAATCATATGGGATGTACTCAGATGATGATGCCAACAGTGATGCATCAAGTGCCTGTTCAGAAAGGTCCTACAGCTCCAGGAATGGGAGCATACCGACATACATGAGGCAGACAGAAGATGTGGCTGAAGTCCTGAACCGCTGTGCCAGCACCAACTGGTCAGAGAGGAAAGAAGGCCTTCTAGGCCTGCAGAACTTACTGAAGAACCAGAGAACTCTAAGGTAGGATGACATCTTAATAAGGAAGGCATTTTGCTTCAAAGTTGTTGAGGGGTGGAGGGAGAGGGAAAGCAGGGTGTCTCTTTGAAAGTAAGATGGGGGAAGGAATAAGGAAGCTTTTCTCACTTCTGGCAACTAGTGTATATTTCTATACTAGTGTACGTAGTGAATCCAAACTTGAGAATTCTTGCAATACAGAAGGTTCATAAGATGCTTCCATTTGCTATCAATAGAAGGCCTTTTTTTGTTATTATTACTGTAATTTTGGGGTATTTATTCAGAAGAAATGGTTTACTACTCATTACTAAGAACACCTTTTTCGTTACCTGCTCTGTTACAAAAGTATGGTATAATGTATGAGACAGTTTAAAGAGACATTTCTAGGTTTTAAAGTCTCCTTTTAGACAAAAGCTATTACATTTTTACCCATGTCTTAAACAAAATGGTTTCCACTACTTTATTTGCTAGATTATTTGAGTCAATATTTACACTTGATTTCACTGATTGCTATGCATTAGTGTTCTAGCAGAGCTAGCAAGGGAGTTGACTGATGTATTGTTTTCACTTTGGCAGTCGTGTTGAGTTGAAAAGATTGTGTGAGATCTTCACAAGAATGTTTGCTGATCCTCACAGTAAGGTACGTTTAGGTTTTTCTTATTTTCAGTAAATGTCTGAAAACATAAATTAATAGAAAGGCAGTTATGGTAAATTATGTCAGTGATATTTGCACATGTAAAATTTCACAAGCAAAAGCAGTTAATGGTATCAGATTTCAACTCCTTTAATTTGGAGTTTCGAACAAGATAATTTTTCCCATTTTTCTGCAGCATCGTTGAAATAAAATGAAGATAAACGTCATATAAAATGCACTGAAGTAGTCCAGCAGTTCGTACTCAAAATTTGTGTTTTTAAGAAGTCATTGTTTACAGAGGCCACTTCAAGACAAGTATAGATTTTCTCTCAATTAGAAAGAAAAGTCTCTGCAGTAATTTAAGTTGCAGAGGAAGTTGTCTGACTAAATCATACGTAATCGGATAAACTATGCCAAATGTGTACTTATTTGTTTTCCAGGATATTTTGTATTATCATAGCTGATGATGTCTTCCATGAATGTCATAGATAGGTCTGGCAGTTCAGACTGGTGAATAATTTTTACATCATTTTTTAATATTCCATGAGGAGACTGTACTTTGGTATAAAAGAAGATGTGATGTTTTATTCAGTTTTACTTAGGTAAAGACTCAGTGTGGCTGATATAACAAGGAAAATAATGCTTTCTGTTTTCTAAGGCCATTAAAATCCTTTTAAGTGAGTTGCTTTACATGATAGTGTTTTTACAGTGTTTGTGGGAGGTGGTTTACTAGTACAGCTTGATTAAATGTCGCAATTTCTCATAGCAGAAGGAGTGCAGGTAAGTAAGTAGCCTAATAAATGTGATAATGTAAAAAAAAAAAAGTAACTTCGTATTGTATTTAATTATAGGCTTGTTTGGAAGAAATAGTATCTTTTATATTGAGTATAACATATCCCACTTCGTGTCCATATTTCGGAATTGATAAAACTATAACTCAGATAAATTCAGAGCAGGCTGTTATTTCAGAAGTATTGACTTCTCCCAGAAGAATCCTGAAAAACTACTTTGTTTATGCAATACATTTTACGTATTTTTAAGTCTTCCTTGTTGCTGCAATTGAAAATTAAATTCAGAGTGATTAGAAGTCTTGACAAGTTAACTTAGTGTTCATCTGTCCTCTTTATTTTTCCTGTTGGAAAAAGTGACTTAGCTCCTATCTCTGACACCATGTATTTTGGAAGTAACTTGCATTGCAGACAGCAACATGGTATTAAAGTTGATCACACACTGCAGAAATCCAGAAGAAAAGACTAAACCAAGCAGTTAAAAAGAAGAAAACATTGCATAAAAAGAAAAGTCAAAGTAGAGGAAAGAATATTAAATGTTGAAATATTGCTGGAATATTTACTTTTTAAGTAAAGTAATGACAAAATTCTGAATAGCAGGTTGGTTTAATTGTGCTTGTTCTGTGTTAGTGGTGCAGCATATATGTCAGAGCCACTTTGGAGATTTTTGTGTCGCATGGGAGCCAGGGAAGGATAATGCAAATGTTCCAAACTTTAGTTGTATGTGTCAGAAGAGCATTTTACCTCTTAAATAAGCCTTTAAGAATGTTACATTGAGTTGTTCGGGCTGATTGTTCTGTTTACTGGCCACTGTGATATGGAACAATGGAGCTTCAAGTTTAAAAATTTGGCGTGTGTTGTAACATGTGGTACAGCTGTTCCAGTCACTGAAGCCTTGCCTGCTTTTTGGTGTTGCAAAACTATTAATAGTCATCAATATGTTATCAGGAGAACCCTTTAAGTATTAAGAATTCATTATTTTTTTTTAATGACATATGTCTACATAAATCTCATCTTAGACTCTACTCAAGTGTCTGTAGGAATTATTCTGGCATCACTTTTGTGGGTTTTTTTTAATGTTTACTTTAACATGGTATCTGGATGCAGGAAGTTACACAGAATAAGAGAACAATAATATTTGGAGGAGGAAGTGGGAGAATGACATACCAAAAAGGACATGCCAAGTGCTTATTTTAAAAATACACTGAGTATCCCAATAAAATTACTAAATTTGTCATAAAAGTTTCGAAATACCTTTTTTGTTTTATTTTGGTTTATATTCCATACAGGAACTTCGTATCGATGGCCACTAATTTGTGTGTTTTTATCTTTTTCCCTTTTTTGTTGTTTTGTTTTGTTTTGTTCTGTTTTTGTTTCGTTTTGCATGCTGTCCCCTGTGTTGGAACTCTCTTTAGAGAGTAAGTTGGTTCAATATTTGTTGGAAGCCTAACCTTACTTGCATGAATGTGCAATTAACCCTTTTTCTCTATTTTTCTTCCCCAAAGAGTTCATGCAGTGTCAAGCCTTTTGCAATCATAAAATGCTATAAACAATTAGTAAACTGTGTGGTAAAGTTTCGAGATGTGCTTTATCTACTAATTAACTGACATTGTTTGGTTATGCATTCCTGCTTTATATTGTGGTGGTTGGCACATCTGAAATAATTCACTTTAGAGGTAGATGACTTATAATTATTTTCATATCTGTTTATTTTTTTCCACTGTCAAATTGTTAAAAACTTCAACTTTAGATGGCTGGTTTCAGAATTTTAGTTTGTGTCATAAAAACTGAAACTGCAATTTTTGCAGTATCCACATACATTGTTCAACATATAGGTGGTTGAGTTCCATTTTCCATTCCAAATTCATCCTTTACCTTAAATGCTCTTTCAGCCTTCTTAAATTCTTCATGCTGAGACAAAATTACATGTTTAGTATTTTTTTTTTAAACCCAACAAAACTACTGAGCTTGTTTGAGTTTTCTGTAGACATTCTCTGTGGTAAATCTAAAATCAAAGCAAGCTTGAAAACAAAGCTGAGTCCTCAGTTACATGTACTTTTAACAGCTAAAATGTCAGCACAGAGTCTTTAGAGTATTTTTGCCATAGTGAATCCTAATTCACTTTATAATGATTTCAGTTTAAGCCACTTTATGTCTTTGAAGTGTCATAAGAAGTCCATATTACTCCATCAAGTAAGAGCTTGTAACCACTTTGTTCAGCCTACATGTTTTAATGGAAAAGCCATGTGTGTCAGTGTCTGCAAAGTCAGAGAAGCAGGTACAGGTTTAAATTCTGCTGAGCTGCGTAGTTCAGTTTGAAGGATTTTGTGAGACACCCCCCCCCCCCATACACACAATGTAATCTTTATAGCACCAGAATTTTTTGTTTGTTCATTTGCCTGAGTATATTTTCTCCTTACTTTAGAGCTGTGAAAGCCAAAGACTTCATATTACAGTACAGAAAGTACATACTGGTTTGGTTTTGCCTCTGTCTTATAACTGTGACTACTGCTTGTGAATCCACAGAATGATGTATTGTTTCAGTTTAGCCTGAGACAGGAGATGTTTCCAGTCCTGAGCATTAAAAATCTTGTCCCACTACTGGCAGGGTAATTTTGAAACCTCAGACTTGAATACAGATCTACACAGCACATAATTTGGCAATTTTTTCCCCCAATTTTTAATGTAATTTGCCCCAAAAGGGAAGTTAATTAAAGTTGCTAATCTTGATGGGCTTTACATTGAATAGAGAATTGTATTGTTTTGTTGCTAACACAGATTTTCAGTATTTAAGATGTCTGTTAAAAATTTTTCCCAAGTCTCGAGTAGATCCTGAAAGAATAATGAAATACGTGCTTAGAAGGGAACCTCAAGGATCCTCTGGTCCAACCTTTCTTGATAAAATGAATCTGAGTTTTTTATTTCTAGTGTAAATTTGGAGGCACTTCTTTACGAGATACTTGTATGGATTTTTTTCTGCTTTGTGGTGTTAATTTGCTTTCCCTGACTTGATTATCAACATGAAAAGTGATCACTTCCTCAGTGAAGAAGGTGTGCAGCAGCATACACCAACTCCTCCATACTTGCATCAGTGCTATGGAAGAAAGTCTACTTCCATGGCCTAGAGTCTGCAGCCATGTGAGGTGTGATCACAGTTTGGGATCATCCACTCTCACAAAAGCAGAATTTGGCCTAATGACAAACCAGGTCAGCTGCAGGAGGATGTGGGGTTCCAATCCTTGCTCTGCATCAGCCACTCCTAACCTTGCACCCATGTCATAAATACTCAGGAGGCAATATCTGCCCAACCCTCTTTGCATCACAGCAATACTTCTGTACCCAGTCCTGTGCTGGACCGTGTGTCAGTTGTGAAGGAAGCATTTTCAGCCCAAACACCCATTTTTCTTGTCAGGGAAACAGGAAGCCCATGGGCCACACAAGTATAGAGCATATCCATCCTGATTTCACTCTTAGGTCTGGAAAAAACTTTAAATTAATGAGCTATATTAAAAGAGCTGTTTAAACAGCAATTTTTGTCTATTTGTCACACCCTCCTTGACACCTTCCCTCCAAAAAGCCCTTCTTCCTGGTGTGAGTCCGATAAAAACTACATTGTTTTGGTTCTTTTGGGATTGGTTTTTTTTTCTTACCGAATGCAGTCTTTTCAACATTATTTGTTGAAAAGAAGACAATGGATATTGTGTTTTCCAAAAAAATGAAAGTACTTCTGTGTTTTAAACACCTGCCAGTCTGAAATGTATTGTGGCTTTTTTCCCTACTATCGTGAATAATTTTGTGTTGGGATACCTGCAATAGTAGAAGAAGCTTGTTCTGTTCCACAAGTATTTTATGTAAAGGAATTGGCCAGCTCTCATGATTTTGCAGTATTTATTCATGCAGATATTTACAATTAATATTTTGCTTAAGAATTGTAGCAGCTTTTTTGGTTTTAAAGAGAAAGCAGTTTTGTAGTCTTTGAGGAATACGTCAAATCAACTTAATGATAGAGCTTGAAAGGGTAAAAATTTAAGTTTTACTGGAAAAATTGAGGTTGCGCCAGCCATCACAGTAAGCATTCCTTTTCTTGACGAAACTGCATGGAATACCTAATTGTCAAACTTCTACAGAAGTCGGCTAACATTTCCAATGTACTCTTATATCAAAATTCAATGAAAAAGCAAGGCAGATTTCTTTCTTTTCCTTTTTTTTCTTTCTTTTTTTCCTGCTTGGCTGCACAGCACTGCCTTTCTCTGCCTCTGATTCCCTTACTGCTTTCTTCGTTTGTAAGTTCGGCATATGTCAGTGTCGCTTCCTGTTTTGCCCCATCCTACCCTCTTTCCATCTTCTTCTGCCTTTTAGGTGTTCAGTATGTTTTTGGAGACACTGGTCGACTTCATCCAGGTCCATAAAGAAGACCTGCAGGACTGGCTGTTTGTACTGCTGACACAGTTGTTGAAAAAAATGGGTGCTGACTTGCTTGGGTCTGTACAAGCAAAAGTTCAGAAGGCACTTGATGTCACAAGGTAATGAGCTGTAAAAAGTAACAATATAGTTGTTAACTGTATCCAGGTTTTTTGCTGCTTTTCTTTTTTTGGTGTGCTGTTTGTTGTCCAGAAAAATGCACAGCTCATAACAGATCTTGAAACTTTAGTAAACCCTGTTGCTTCAGCATTTTGGTTTCATAAAATGACTCTTAATTGAAAGGGTTTGAGTCCTCTGGGCTGAACATTAGTATGGTACTACTTATCTGATTCTGAAATATGCATTTGAGCCATGTATGTTTGTTGTCTCACCTTGTGTTCAGTGATGTAGAAATTGTGTTTGAACTTCTTTATTTTGTTGTAAAAGTTTCACTGGAATATTCATCTCTGTGTCAGCATAACTTTTTAAAGAGTTATGGTAATAATTAATTTGCTTTTTGTCTTCCCTTCCTTCTACCCAGAGTTCACTAATAGCCTGATTTAGAATCGAAATTCTAGCATATCATTATTGTATCATTCCGCATTATTGTATCATTCCGCATTACTTGCATTATCTATTCTAGCTATAATTGTTTCATGGCAGGAATTCCTTAAATCTTATCCTTAACATGCTAGGCAAATGTTTCTGAAAGGTCAGGTACAGTAGCAACTGGTAGCAATTGCCTCTCAACAGTTGGTACAAGAAAATTTAATGTAACATAACATTATTTTGTTTGTTTACAGGGAATCTTTTCCAAATGATCTCCAGTTCAGTATTTTAATGAGATTTACTGTTGACCAGACCCAAACACCTAGCCTGAAGGTAAGACTTTTTAGGCTTGCTTTGCAAGCAGAAGTCTTCATTAATAGAAATTTGCTTGTCTTAATTTTTGAATTTGGATTGTTATTTTTGTTTTGTGTAAAAACAAAGAAAAAAAAAAGGTTTTCAATTAGTGGATTTTGTTTTTGTAAACTTTCAGACAGTCAAGCCAGCACTGCAGGACCAGCTTCGCTCTTTTTGGAGCTCAAAGGTTTTTGTCTGAATTACTGTCTTTATTCTTAACCCCATATGAAACTCTTACAGTGTTATCAATAATTTTTATTTGAATGCATTGTATGCTGCTACTAACCTTTGCGGGAAACTTTAAGCATGCAGATGCTCAGTTTTAAAAATGACACTAGTATGAAAATGTTTGCTGCAAGAGAGATCTAATAAAAACACAGTACAGTAAAAATGAGCAACAAAAATGTGGCTGCCTAACATCAAGCTGGTTATGCAAACTCACTCTATCAAGTCTTTTCTAATTTTATGTTTGTGATTTCCCATACTTTTTTTCCTAGTTCATATATATTTTTTTCCTGTGTCCAGCCTGATAGGCCTTGAGTTATTTTAAATTACTCTAATATTAATATGAACTTGAGTTACTATATTAAAAATCGGCTATTTCTGTGGTACACTTCACTTCTCTGAAAGCAGTGTGTAGCTTTATAATTACACACGTTTTCATATACGACTTTGTAGTCCATAAACCTGCCAGCATATCTGAAAAATAAAAATGTATTCTGTAGTACATTTGCAGTTCTAAAGAGTGCTGATTTTAGAATAAATGCATCAAATCATAAGAAGATTTATAAGTGATGTGAATGGGGAAATAACAAGCATATGATAACTGGCATCTTCTGCTCTGTCCTGCACGAAATATTTTTACACAGTTTGATACTGCACAAGAATATGACTTTTCCCAAGTGATGTTGAACCTAAAGTCACATGAATATGCCTTTTTTGTCTACAATACAGTAAAACTTACATTTTTAAGCTTTTGAGGACAGTTGATACGTTGACCACTGTTGCTTCGTAG
The DNA here is from genome assembly GCF_009650955.1 of Corvus moneduloides. NCBI lineage: Eukaryota > Metazoa > Chordata > Aves > Passeriformes > Corvidae > Corvus > Corvus moneduloides. Next base: position 32,546,482 of record NC_045476.1, on the reverse strand, counting down.
AGCTGTGTTAAAAAGGGACTGCTGTCATTTATTGAAGACAGCAAATGAGGTAGTAAAAATCAGTTTGTTGTTTAAATGAATCCTTGGAACAAATTGAGATTGGTTTTATTTCACTTGGTTTTCCTCCCCAGGAAGGTGAATTTGATGGTTGAGATGTTCCTTTTTCCATACAGTAGTATAGCTGGTAAAGGCATATCAAGCACATTTCAAAGCTGAGAGCGTAGATTTGGAATGAGACATGGACTCCTACTAGGCTGAGTTGGGGCTAAGTTCAAGATTATTCCCTAAATGCACTAGAAGGAATTAAGAAGTATTAAACACTTGATGGGAAGGCATTCTGAAAATAATTTTGAGAGAGAATTCTGAAATCAAGACGTTGGTAAAAGTTGCCTCCCTAGAAGAACACCTGTTAGTTTGAAGCAAAATTAAGAGTATTGAGAATGAATATTTGCGACAGTAATGTATGTAACTGTTTAACAGAAGGTAAGCTTGTTTTCCAGAAGAAAGTGAAATCTACCCTCTACTTCCTTTATATGTGGTAGCTACAACTTCAGGATTCAGACAGTGAAGTTATTGCCCACAGATCACAGAAGTATCTATTTAATATCCATGCTATTGAGTATTTTGCCTAAATCCCATCTTCAGTGCACCCAGTCTAACAGAATAATTGATAATCCTAAAGGGCTACTCCAGTTCTTGAAATCTTAAGCTTTTGTTCTTTGATAAATTATTATCTCATTGCTTTTGTTCTAGGAATACTGAGGAACAGCATTCACTGTGACAAAAAAATCAGAGAAGGGGTTTTCAGCATCCCTAAAGATGGTCAGATAGCAGGAGGGATGGTAGATCAGAAATTTGAGCCACCTAACAATTCCGTTCTACAAACTACTTTTTCTCCTGGTTTTCACATGATAGTAGTAAATAATCATGATCCTTTGGAGTAAACTGTCATTGCCATTCTTACACTTAGAAAGACAGCTAAGTCTCAGGCAATAAAACTTGAGCTTTTAGAGTGGCCACAGAGGTGGATTTGGATAGCTGGGCAGTAAGAAGACCAGCCATAGAGAAGACAGAATTCTGCTGACCTAATCCATGGAGGATGCAGCGTAGTGTATTGTGCTGTATCTGCCTTACTTCTGTCATTTTACACTTGGGTGTAGTGAATTGCAGAGACTCAATTTAGAGGTGCCAGATGAATGTGTCTGTTTTGGTCAAATGTTTGGATGGGCCGTAGCAGTCAGATGTTCTAGGTGGGACATAATCTATTTAGCTTATTTTTGCAGGTGCAGAACATACAGTTTGCTAAGGATGGATATTGTCCTGAAATACACTTCCAATCATCACTTCATTTTTCTTGAGTTTCATATCAAATGGCTCAGCCTCAGTGAGGAATTGATTTAAGCATTGTGACCAAAGTTTCTGAATCCTTCTTTACTTTGAAAATACTGATTTGTTGACAAAGATTTTTGCCACAGTTGATCAGAAGATTTTTTTATTTTTATTCTAAGTCAATATTAAAATTTCTGGATTAAAAAACCGCAGATTCGCAACAAAGAGAAAGCCCTCCAAAATTTATGTTTAGGGTACATTTTAGTCATTTGGTTATATAATGGCATAGGCAATCCCTCCTAAGTATCCAGTAACTTAGACACCTGGGATGTGGCAGTCTGCAAGTCACTTCAGGTGATTGCTTATATTCAGTCAGAGTAAGGCAGAGTACCATCTCTCATATCGCAGAAAGCCACTGTAAGAGGTTTAAACCAGACTGGTTTCTGGTTTAAGTAAAAACACCTTCTCTAGATTCCATTCTTTTTCTTTCCCTGTTACACGAAATGTTTCTGTTCTCTTACCTTGATGCAGCAAAAGAAACCCTGTACATCTCAGATTTTTCACAGGACAGGAAAACAACTTGCCCTCTGGTACTGACTGTGTAGCATCCTTACAGTACTACCTGAATCTCTAGAGGTAGCTGCACATACTTTTGTGCCAGAATTCCTTGTTTCAGTACATGGAGAAGATGTTTATGAAGCACTTTAATCCTGTTTATGTATAATCTTTGGGTTTTTTAAGTCACAGTGCTAACTGTGGCTTGATCTGTGTTCCAGCCGACTTACTACAGGAGTGCTGTTCTTAAGCAAAATGCCTGTCCATGTTATATGCTGCACAGGAAGAATGCCCCAGTGCTTATAATCTAGCAAAAGTGCAATAAATTCAACCTAGAAGGGTACAAAGAAAGTCAAGACAGTATTAAAAGACTTCATAAGAGGTTTCAACTTAAAAGCAAATATTCATTGTAAGAATTCTGGAGATGCTTTCATTGCAAACCAAAAATTTTTCTCTCAGAAAGATCAAATGGATTGTTGAAGAGATTAAATAGATTGTCGAAGATGTTAGCCTTTTTATTTCTAAATTTCAGCTCTGGAAATACTGGCAAAGATACATCTAAAGTAGAATTGCTGCTCTAATGGAGTTTTACTTCAGCGTGGGGTTTCTAATCTGTAATAATACTGGCTCATTATTATCTGACCATAGAAAGGTGTAGCCTTTCCAGAATTTCTTCTCTCAAAAGCAATTAGTGAAAAATGCTTTTTTTCAAAATAGCTGTCAAATTTAGCTTTGGGAATCTGTCTCACTCTGGAAAGCTTTATTAGTAAGGACTCCCTCCGTTCATCTTCTGTTCAGTGCTCTTCTGTCTGAGCACTTCCATCTTTGCAGAAGTCTGTGCAAGTTCCTCAGGAAGCAGTTCAAACACTAAATAGTCCTGATGTCTCAGATCCAGTACTTCACAGTCTCTTCATTGGCAGAAATGTCTCTGGGTGTTCTAAGTGTTACAGTCCTTAACACCAACTTCTGCAAGTGTTACATGAGATTTATTTAAATCCTCAACAGTCAAATGTAGTGGTGTCACAATGGTTTCCCTATGCAATCTAGAAATCTCAGCTATTGCTTTGAATTTGGAAAACCATGTGGCTTAAGGTTTTTTGCTGCAGAGATGCTCATGGCTTGTTTTTTCCTTGGAAAATGTCTAGCAAATAGTGTCCATTTGTTGGTATTGATCTGCATAATCAGATCAGCTGATCTCCAGCTGCTGCTTGTATAACTTCAGAGAAGTTGAGCTTTAACATCTGCTTTGAAAATGAAATATTCATTATTAATCCTCATATGTGTGCCAGTGTATCTTGAGTTTTTAATAGCTTGCAAGTTTCATGACCAAGAGAAATTTCTAAATAGCTTTGCTCAGAACAGTTGTACTACAAGCTATGAATAGCCAGAAATACACCCAGAACTCTTTTTCTGTCTATGATGGACATAGGTCTCTCCCTCCTGGTAGGTATTTATGGTTCACTGTAATTATTAGTGGAAATAATAAAAGCAGCTAAATCTGATAGATGCTCTAAATACATGTCCACAACTTGTGTTGACAGGTGGGGTGACAAATTTCTGAGGCAGTAGGAGTTGAGGAAATAAATATTTTAGACATGCACAGGCATAACAGACCTTTGCCCAAAACTGTACAGTGGTGCAGTATTGGAGAAACCAGAGAGAGGCTGCAGTCTGGGATGTACAAAACAGGGATTCTGCATAAGGAGTAAGGCAAGTTAGTGGACTAAGAGAATGATCAAATAAGTGAGGGAGTACAGGAGATTTTCTGTCCTCCTGGTAAATCCATGTCTCTATCATCTAAGTATCTTCAAAGTGTGTGTGTGACCTATCTTAAGTCTTTCCTATAAATTGCATTCCATACATTTTTAGTATTTAACAGGAAGATTTCTGTGGCTTACTTCCAGAGACTGTGATTGCTTAATCTGATGTTTTATAAAAAAAGCAATGAGTGTTAACTACCTAGTAGGAACTAGTAAGAAGTGATCATTGGCTCATCAGATGATGTTCATTTTTCATTTTAGTACTTGAAAAAATTTCTTAATAATTCTGCATAAATCTTTTCTTCATTTCTTTTTTTAGGTATAAGCTTCTGCATATGCAGTGATTTATGTCTTTTAGTTGCTAGCAGTGAAATGTAAGCTTTCTACGAGTATTCGAATTTCTGTGGAATAACTCCCTTCTTCAAATGTTAAATCCGCTTGTAAATTGACTTATTGCAAAAATTTTTAAAAGGATGCTGAAAACATGTAGTTTAATTGGGAAAAAAAAATCTTTATTTTAGGGAATGAGCACTACTCTCTGAGCTCAGTTGTTCTTGCAGCACACCATTTTTATTGTCCACCTGACTCTGTTTCTCTTTGCAGGTCAAAGTTGCAATCCTAAAATACATAGAAACACTTGCGCAACAGATGGATCCAGGAGATTTTGTAAATTCAAGTGAAACTAGGTTAGCAGTGTCTCGAATCATCACCTGGACCACAGAACCTAAAAGCTCAGATGTTAGGAAGGTATGTTTGTTAATGCATCCTTAGAATTGCAAAACGTTCCAGGTAATTAAGAATATTCAAGTAAAAATTTTAAATTAACATGTCTTGAAACTCTCCGTTACGGTTGTGTTTTTATATATGTTAATTGAGATTCCGTTTCATAATTTGTCATTCTTTGTTGCAAGTACTATCTAGTACTAAAATCTCTTTAGTGGCCATTTTTTGTACAGTTTTAATGTTACTTCAGAGACCACCCTCTGGGTTACTAAATAGCACATTTGTAACAGGAGTGAGTGGTAAATTTGGTAGCAAACAGTCTTAATCTCTGTTGGATTTTCTGGAGTCCTTTATTTTTGACAAAAGGCAGGTAGATAGCTGCTGAACCTTGGACAAAGAAAGTCTGTGCTTTGATAAGGTAGTATCAAAGACTTACTCTTCATATGCTGCACTTCCCGTGCAAACCTCCCTTTTCCACATTATGTTGTGAAGTGAAAATGAACATTTGTGAGCTACATAGATACAGCAGAGATACTGAATAACCATAAGAAATGTATTAGTGCAGTCTTTGGAAAGGGTTTCTAAACAGTACTTCAACTTCAGTTTCAACTTCAAGAAAGAAAAGAATGTTTTAATTTTATTTGCAGTTTGATGGAATAGAGTTTTGTTGTTCCAATGGTTACTGGCCATTCTGTTGTAGCTGCTATTTTCAGCATATTAGCACTAAATAAATGTATTGACTTTTATGCTTCCTTAGTGCAAGTGTCTTTGACACAGAGAACTAAAACTAACTCTTCTCTCTGTTTTTCTATTTATTTCTGCAGTTTGAAAAGCTGCAACAATTTATTTGTTTAGATTTGTTTTGCTATTTTCAATTAAGTTTTCATTTTGGCTGCTTCATCATTTCTGGAAAGAGCAACTTCCTTTGTTTAGGAGGGATGTAGGAGAGAATAGTAGGAGTTGTCTTACAATTTGTAATGTGAAGAAAACAAAACTAAAAATAACTTGCAAGACTTCTTGGTATCTAGAACATTTCTAATATATATTAAAAAAACATCAGAGAGTTTTTATATTGGAGGTAATGTTTTAGTCATTCACTTCTTGTATAACTTCATGACCATGAGCAAACAGTAACAGATTACATCCAATGGACTTCTCTTACCTGGGTATCATGTTCTAGTAACATATAAAGATCATAAAACAAGAGGAGAATTGAAGCAGCACTATCTTCTAAATCAGTGAAGTTTTAGTACTAAGACACGTGGCAAGCTGTCTTATCAGATGGTTCATAACTCTAATAGCATTTTTATGTCAATAAGTAACTGAATCATGGAAAGAATTACCAGTGAGTTTAATCATCTGGAACACCTTAATTATATAAGTTTCTGATTTTATTTTTTCTTTCCATAACACAGCTGTTAGAGGCAACTAACTGCAAAAATCCTTTAACTCTTGAAAATAAAATTTTACCAATAAGAAGTCAAAGGAGTTATTCTGATGGTATAAAATGTTTAATTCTCTTAACACTCTTTTCAACCTGCTACCGCAGGTCTTTAATTTTGTTTAGTTTAGTAAGCTTTATAGCATTTAGTATGATTTCTTCAAATTAAAAGCTTTTTCCAAGTAATTTCTGTGTAATTCATGTGTTTGGTTTTTTCCTTAGTAAAAACAGTTTCAGTTGCTTAGTATTATGAAAAATCCTAGTTTATTAGTCTGAAGTTGGGCACTCTTAGTGTAGTTCAGTGGCATGGGATTTCTTTCTGGAAGGTAAAATTCTGTTTCAGAACTTAGATTTCTTCTAAGATCAGAATGCTTCTGGAAAGAGTTTGAATATATTCTTAGAGATCTTCTAAGAAGAAGGCAAAACCAAAGGAATATTTCTAATCCTTATTGCAGTCTTTTAAAGATGATCTCTCTGTGATTGAATTTAAATCTCAGGAGAGGCCTTATGCTGGGGAGAACAAAAACTTCCAAATACTCTAAAATGAGGGGTTTCGTTGGCAAGGAAGAAGGCGAGAAAATAGACAATTGCACAGTTGGAAACCTTCTGTGAGTCAGTATCAATTTTGATACTTTGGGCAGAGCTTCATTTTGGGCAGACTCGATGGTATCAGTTTCTATCCTGATACAATCCTGGACAGCCTGTTGTGTTCTGTTATTAGCAGCTTAAATAGATACAGTATTAAGGAGTGGAGACTGGCTAACCGGTCAGCAAAGTGAAAGTGCTGATTCCCAAACCTCTGCTCATCTGCTGAGTTTGTCTTGATTTTGCTTTGTGTCAATTTTGATTAAAAGACTGACCATTAAAAATAACAAGGAGAAGAGAAACATCAAAGATTGCAGAGGACATTCAGGGTGATCACCTGAAGGGAAGGCTATCACAGGGAGAAGGAAATAAAAGCTAAGGAAAACAACGAGTCACGAGTATCCAAAGATAATTTGTGGCAATCTGACATGCTAGGATTTTTGTCCTTTAACTTAATACTGAGATGTGTGCAGGTATGTACGCTCATACCTTGGCTTTCCACCTTTAATTAAAAAATGCTACAGTTCATTGCTCTGGAAGCAAAAGGGGGGAAATAAATGTCTAAAAGAATTTTCTAAACTACTTGCTTGGAGTGTATTGGTGGTTAAGCAAGCTGCCTATCATTCTCTCTAGCATGAGGCACTGGTTCTCTCCAGTGCATGGCAGACCTTGGTGGTGAGCTGTATAAACTGCACATAGTTGGTTAATCTTACAACCACAATCTTTCCTACAAAGAAGCTGTTAGTTCTGGAGAACTTCCTCCAGCTCTCCTTTGCACTTGTTAGTTTAGTTACTGTGTTGACAGGTTTGTTACACTATCCAGGGAATCCTTGTCAAACTGTACAAACATTCCTTAAGTCATTGAATCAACATTCCTGCACTACAGGGAATCCAACTATTGTGTAATTTAACTGTGTTGCTTTGTCAGTAGGGAGTGCTGATTTTTTTATTCAGGTAAAAAAAAAAAACCAACATATGTAAAACATGCTGTAGGATGAAGATGATGGTAAAGATGAACTGATTAAATTGAGAGTATAGGAGGTGACATCCAGTACAAACTACTCCACAGTTTTCATTTTCAGAATATGTAGTCAGCTAAATTTCATTCCCCATTATGTGTGCCTACATTTTAGAAAGGTTAAAGGAAGCAGAGGCAAGGTTAATTTAACTAGCTTGGCTGTAAGGTAAGTTATAAGGAATATCAGGTGCTGTAATCACTACTGACTCATTCCAGATTAGGGTGTCTTGTTTGGTAGGGTTTGTTTTAATTTCTACAGTGCTAACTGTTCCTTTTCAAGCAAGTGTGTTGATTATCATCTGTAATTACCACTTGCAGAACTCAGTAGAAGGGATCACATGCTTGCCTCTGCCTGGTGTGTTTAGTTTCCCTCTCTAAATTTTTTCAACTTCCCAAACCTTTTAAAGCCATTCTGCAAATTCCTTCATTTAATTTTTTTCTGAGGGATGATGTGGGGCTAGGGGGGTTGAAAAGCACATTTCTGAAAGACTGCTTGTTACAATGATTGTTGTGTGCCTGAATTTATCAAAATCAGAACTTCCAGCTTACCAGCAAATATGAATTTCTTTTGTTCACATCTGTTAACATCTTTATTCAAGCTTGATCAAGACTTACGTCACTGTTTTGTGATTACCACTCATTATAGTATCTCTTGCTGATAAAATTACTTTGAAACTCTAATTAATGTCTTCAGTTTGTATTTTCTTCTTGTAGGCTGCACAGTCAGTGCTGATTTCCCTTTTTGAGCTCAACACTCCAGAGTTTACAATGCTATTGGGTGCTTTACCAAAAACATTTCAGGATGGCGCCACAAAGCTTCTCCACAATCATCTCCGGAATACAGGCAACAGTGGTCAGGTATCCACACTTCTGTTACTATTCTTTCTGAAGTTACTATGTAGAAGCCTATCTTAGTAGCTCTTTATGGAATACCTTTTCTTTTTCCTCTAGAGTTACAGTTTCTGTGTTGCTTCCAAGTGACTTAATAGGTTTGAATGTGCTTCTTAAGAGTAGTTTATCTTGTACTTTCTAATTTCAAAGTTACTCAGGATCAAAGTTGCTGGTAATGGGTTAGACAATCCAAGCATTTACTTGAAGCTCTTTAAATGTTTCTGGGCACTAAAAAATAAATATAATAAGTTAAAAGGGAATCTCTTAATCCTACTAGAGTATCTTTTCTCACCTCTTCTCCTCCAGGGATCAATGGGAAGTCCTTTAACAAGACCTACTCCACGCTCCCCAGCAAGTTGGTCAAGTCCTCTAACTTCCCCAACCAATACATCACAGAACACTTTGTCACCAAGGTAATGTAGGCTGGTGGTGTTACAATTCTGCATCTAGGGCTTAATTACACATTGTCTAAAGGTGTAACCCCAACAATGAAGGCATGGAGAAAATTTTGCACACAATGACAGATGCTCAGAAATAATCCCTCTTGCTCCATAGAATGACAGTGAACTGCTTAGCCTCCCTGAAGGGTCTGACAAGTGCCAAAGCTGGCCTGAGGTGGGAAAGGGCTGTGCATCTTGGAAAGCAAATGGATTAGCAAGAGAAGGAACCAAAGTGTGCTTCTCTAACAAATGTTAGAATACGTCATCTGATGTCATGGTTTAAAACCCCAGTTTACAACTAAATGACTGTCCCCCTGTGGTGGGATAGGGGGGACATTCAGAATATAAAAGTGAGAAAACTGAGATAAAGACAATTTAACAGGTAAAGCAAAAGCTGCTTGTGCAAGCAACAGACAGACAAGAAATTCACTGCTTCCCATGGGGGGGGGGGGGGGTGGGGGTCAGGTGTCCAGCTGTTCCCAGGAGAGCAGGGCCCCATCACTTGTAACAGTGACTTGGGAAGACAAGTGCCATGACTCTAAACGTCCCTCCGTTCCTTCATCTTCCCTCAGCAGTATCTGCTTAGATGCCATATGGTATGGAATATCCTTTTGGTAAGTGGGGTCAGCTGTCCCAGCTGTGTCCCCTTCCAGCTCTTTGTGCACTCCCAGGCCACTCACTGCCGGGTCTCTGTGAGGAGCAGAAGAGGCCTTGGCTCTGTATAAGGACTGCTCAGCTGTTACTAAAACACCCCAATGTTAACAACACTGTTTCTAGCACAAATCCGCAGCATGGCCCCGTACCAGCTACCATGAGGAAAATTAAGTCTGTCCCAGCCAAAACTAACACACTGGGTCATCAAACCAGATTTAATATCGGGGAGACTAAAGAAGTAATAGTGTAAAAATGTTTTTTATAGTAATGATGTTGTCAGCAAAGTGGACTTCGTAATTTTGCTTTTATCAGTCAACTTGCTGTTGAGTTTTATCAGTGCTCCTTACTTTAGGACTTTTTTCAGAATGAGAGGATGGTGTAAAAATTCCAGCTGTTTCACATTCAGCAGAGTAAAACAGGGCAAAAGAAGTTTGTTTCTTTAGGCAGATGCTGTTACCTAATGTAGCCTTTCCCTTAGCTACTTCCAGTGCTTTCTGTGTCAGTGGTAGTACACTTACTAAGGCATACCATAATACAATTTTGTATTGTGAAGAGACAACTTTGTTAATGTGTTTCAAGAAAAGTAATAATTTTGGTAATATTTCCCGAGTGAGTCTCTGTAGTTGCCTGCTAATGTGATTTAAAAATACAGAATCACAAAATAAATCCATCTGAATTCCTATGTCCTTCTCCATGGCCCACAGTGCATTTGACTATGACACTGAAAACATGAATTCTGAAGATATTTACAGCTCTCTTCGTGGAGTCACTGAAGCCATTCAGAATTTCAGTTTTCGTAGTCAGGAAGATATGAATGAGCCTGTAAAACGAGATGCTAAAAAAGATGATGGCGATTTGGTGAGTTTGTAAGCTCCGTACGTGTTGGTATCAGCAAACTAAGCTAGTGTCTGATAGACTACAGATGAGAAAGCATCTACTTCAGGAGGTTTATATTCTTCTTAAATTGGACATTTCTCCTGAATTACTTAAGAACTTTAGAAAAATATGTTCCTAGTCTTGAACTATATGTTGAAAACGTAAATGATGATTTTAAGTAGTACTGCCTGTTTGTTTAACATGTTAGCAGTTTAAAAACCAGTGATCTTGCAAAACAGCTGGAGTTAAGTTTTTGAGAAATTTGCACACTAATACATGTTTTTCTGAATGTTTTGTTTTATTTTATTTTATTTTGTACAAAACCTGTGGGCTGTTACGTGCTACATGCAGTATTTAAGAATTCTGTTTCTATAGAACTTTGGCTTTAAGATTTGTTGAACTTGCCACATATATATGTTTAAACATGTTTTTAATTACTTGCATCAGACTTGTAAGATAAAATACAACTGTTCCTGGTTTATGATTTTTTTTGGACAACATACACTTGCCCTTTTTTTGTTTTCATTTTTTTTTAAGGAAAGCAAAGTTTAGGGAACTAAGACTTCTTATTTGAAGACTACTTTGAAAATTCTAAGCATTTTGAAATTTGTATGTTTTTGCTACATAAATGAGTTAGTGATGTAGTTAATTGAAAGGTGTAAGAGTGTATTTCACATGCTCATGTGATGTGTCCTCTCCTGCAGATTTGCAGTGCTTCTGGAATAGTAGACATGCGAGCAGGAAGTGGTGTGAGCGATACAGGTCGGACAGCTCTGGATAACAAAACATCATTACTCAACACCATGCCTCCCCACTCCTCACCACGCTCACGAGATTACAACCCATACAATTATTCTGATGGTATCAGTCCATTTAATAAATCTGCTTTGAAAGAAGCCATGTTTGATGATGATGCAGAGCAGTTTCCTGATGGTAAGATTCAGATTATGTTTTGTTCTAGAAGAAAAATGATGAGATTTTCCATCTTTGAGTTCAGCTTCTGAATTTATTATTAGGAGTATACATACCACTTCTTCGAGAGGGTTTTACAAATGCTATATTTTGAATTAGTTTATTTGTTAGTCATCTCTTTTAGTTACATTGTTGGATAACCTGGTATTTGTAGAGACTAAGGGTAAAAATGAAGGAAATGCTGAACTAGGTTGTATACTTCTGGTAGCACATCCTGTATCAGTATTGCCAGTATGAATTTACTTATCAAACTTTTTTATGATAGAAATTTAAAGGGGGAGGGGGGAGAAAAGATTTACAGCAAGGAAGTAAAACTGGATCAAACCAGTTTGGGAATTAGGTGAAAGAGTAAGTATTTTGTTAGTAATATATTTGTATTTGAAGCATGACATTGGCATTTTCTATTGACAAAAAAATTCTTTTTAAACTAAACAAAACAAACCAGCTTTTTACCAGGAAGGTGGTTCATCTAGCCCGTGTAAATCTAGAAACATGGGTTGCTGTTTTGTAGGTTGACAGAGCTTCTTTATGATATTTTTCAGTATATCTTTGGGTAAGTTTTTTATATCTGTATGTTGAGAAGGTTCCAAAGTACCACTACTATCATTATTTTAATGAATAGTCAGTGGTTCTCATAATCTGATATTCACTGTTGTTCAGCTGTAGATTAAGTTTTTCAGTAAACACTTTTCTTAATAGCAAGGGACAAACTAATCATCTCCCTTCTGCCTGTTTTGCTTTTGTCATCCCACGAAAGACATGTTACAGACACCATTGAAAAACAAAGTTATTTTTTGACATGGTGTTTTATTCAGCTATTCTGTAAGTTGGCTTTAAGTTTGCATTAAATCAAAACCAAATCCAACTGTGATGCATTCCTCTTTGTTTTTTGTTACGTATCGTGAAGAAGCATATAGTGTAGCTAATTATCTTCTGAAAAAGATTGAGGGGAAAGCAGAGTTTTACAAATCATGTCATGTACTTATTAATAATTGAATAGCTTTGCCATCTACATACAGAGCCAGTTTATGTTTGAGATTCTGTATGAAGGGATCTTTTTTTACATGGGAGGATCCTCCTTCTACCTTCTGACAGCTTATTTTTGGATATTGCATTAAACCAGATGCAGTCTGTGCTGTGCCAGCATGATCCAGTTTTGTAAAAACTCATTACTGACTGGAATGAAGCATCCCTATCCAGTATTAGTTTGTCGTGCTTGGAAGAGTAGTACAATGCATTACTTAGGTCTGCTCTTTAATGGATGTTAATGAAGTACTTGCTTTCATGCCTGTGATGTTCTCCCTTAGTATTCAGTTATATCATGTACATACTGTCATTTGTGTGTTGCTTTTAGAATTTCATCTGGGATTACTTAGAAAAAGTCTGCATGAGAAAAGATACCCTTGGCAAAATACTTTGTGCCTATGGTTCCTCTGTTGGGAGTTGCATGCTTTCCCCATAAAACTGGAAGGGCTCATTGGATGTTAGATTTCAGTTTTCGGAAACTCCGCAGAATTGCTGCTTGTTCATGACACAAAATTATTTTGGTACTGGATTCCCAGCTATCCTGTCATGCATTACTGACAGAAGGATGTGGAAATGCAAGACTAGATGGGAAAACCTTAGCTGCTCATACAGTCCTGTCAACAGCACTGGGGCATGAACATGTATTCTGCAGATGGTTTGTCTAGCAGCTAAAAATTTTCAGTGGAGGAAATGCCAGAGTGTGCCTCACATGACTCACTTTTGAATATTTTGCCTCTCTTACAGTAAAAAGGTTTTCAGAATAACAGTCTGTATCTTCCAACCACTTGCACTTTGCTTTTTCCCTGAGGGAAATGCACTTTATCTGAAGCATAAGGAAACCTGGCTAAGTCACTTCCAGACTCCTTAATAGCAGTTCACAGTCTCTGTTTGAAAAATAGTGCTCTTTTCCAAAGAAGCTTATTTATTTCAGCTTACTTCCATGGATTGTGCTTTCCAAACACCTTCCTTTTGGCCTGTTACTTTGTATATGGGCTTAAGATTTCTGCTTTTGTGTCTTGCCTTACACTTGGCATGTTTTTTTTATTTTTCAGACCATTGCTTTGATTTAACAGGATAATTTTCAGTTGTTATCCTGTTCTCCAGAATCTTTGCAATTGCTCCTAAAGTGGTGTCATCTACAGATTTTCTAAGTTGGCTCCACATCCCTTAGATAGCACTAACAAATGCATCCAACAGAACCAGGCTCTGCACACATCCAAGCAAGGCTATCACTCATATCCTCCAGGATTAATAGAAAGCCATTTATAATCCAGTCACCCTGCACGTGATTCATCAAGTTTTGCACTTGCTTTGTTTGCTTTTTTGGCCATCATGTTTGCATAGCTTTTATATTAAGATGCTGTGAGTGGCAGTAGGAAAACCTTTCCTAAATTCAGGACATACCTACGTGTTCCCTTTTAACCCCTACACTGTTTATCCTTTCAAAAGGATATTATTTGATTGGTTTAAGAAGAGCTGTTCTTCATCAAATATTTATCTCTCTAATGCATATTTTAATTCGTTCAAATGAAGGAGTTGCATCTGCTCCTCTTCATTTGTGTTTTGTTTCCTTTCTGAAAAAGAAATTTTGAGAGTAGGCTTTGAACATGACTTTTTTTATGCTTCTCCATTCTTACCTGGAAAATGTTTGGACATGAAACACTGGATGTAAGTCATACAAAGGAACGGAAAACTCCAGCTGTAAAGGCCCATCCCTCTTGGTTATCTTCATGTTTTTCAGTTATTTAGTCTACTACTGGAGCTTCATTCCTCCCCTTATTCCTGCATGGACATGGTTACTACCTTCCCCTCTCTTTACCCCTTCCCTCTATACGTTTAAGATGACACCACATTGAAAATACTTTATTTAAACGGATATGAGAAGTTTTGCTAATTAAGTGTCAATATGCATTCCCTGAAATGCATATATGAGGATTTGCTATAGCTGTAATCCTCATGGTTTGGTAGAACAAGTGTAATAGTGCTGGCAGTCAAAGTAATGATCTTGCTTCCGTTAAAACGATTGTCCATTGTGCTCATCTGCTTTAAATCATATTTCACCTAATGCGGTTTCAGTCTGCCCTTTAGTCAAACATTAATCATCCATTAATACAGAGGCAGCAGTACTGTTTGTAGTTTGCTTTCAGGTACTTGTGCTCCTGTTTATTCATGTAAAACAGAATGCAAATAGGAATGTGGGGTTCAAAACCGGCATGATTTTTACAGTAATTTATGTACTCTGTTCTTTGTACAAGTGCTTTGTACAGCATTTGTAAGTTATCATATTAAATATAGTAAAAAAGATGTTCAAGGGCTGTGGTTTCTCAGTGTATGATATAATTAATTTGTTATGGAGGATGCATTTCATGTGTTAGTTAATACATGCAATCATTTCAGGAAATGCAATGCGTTTGCATTTTATGCCAGAACTTCCTAACTTTTTCCGTTAAAAAATGTGTGTTTCTTTTAATTTATCCAAAGGTCTCGGTGCAAAGATGGAAGCTATATGCTTTCCTTCCTTAAAGACTAAATGGGTCTCAATAATGAAATAAAGGCACTAAGTTGATACTCAGCTTTTCATGAAGACCATTTTTAAGTTTCTTGACTGTTTGCAGATCATTCTGTTTGCAGTCCAGTTTGGAAATATAGGTTGTGTTACTGTGTTTTTCCATTATCATGGAATCCTCTCTAATCAAAACTAAAATCCAGAGCCATCTCTTAATGAATTGCTTTTGGGAATCTCTATGGGACTAATAGCCCTGGTTTACTCTTTTGTGCTAAGAACCATTGTTGTACTTTTTTTTTCCCCTTGTTTGTTTTAGCAACCTAGCTATTGTTGTGGAATCATGGCTTGCAAAAGTCTGAGCAATTCTGTAATACTAACAGAGAAAAGAAAGTTTTTTCATCTTGAGTGGAAGGGTCATATGGGAAAGGTGGCGCTTTGTGTATAGATCAGATTTAAAAGGATGCTTAGTGGGTACTGCAAGCCTAAAAACTCCTGCAGTAGACTGGCCTGCTGGGGGTTTTTTGCAATAATCATTGTAAGGGTTTTGGGGGGATTGTGAGCTTGCTCAGCAATGTTGGCTGCACTGAAAAGGTAGTAGCCCAACTGCAATTTTTGCAGGCTGATGTGGGGAAAAAAACAAAAGCATACTCAAAAGCAAGCAAGTCATACTAGAAAATATCCTTCAGCTGTATAACAGGCACTAATATTTATTTGCAGTAACTGTGTTTGTGCATTACTTTTTGACAGAGCCTCCCATGGACCATTCTGATCTGGTTGCAGAGCTACTGAAAGAGTTATCAAACCATAATGAGAGAGTTGAAGAAAGAAAGGCTGCACTGTATGAGCTCATGAAGTTAACTCAGGAAGAGTCTTTCGGTGTTTGGGATGAGCACTTCAAAACAATACTACTTCTGCTGCTTGAAACGCTTGGAGATAAAGAGGTAAATTCAGATTAATCCAGTTAAGAATGTTAACAAAGCCCATGGCTTACTTTCAGTACCTTTGACATTTGTATGAGTTGTAGAAAGGGCACAAATTCCAGTTAGTGGTGGAAAAACAAAAAAACTATGGAATTACAAAAATGTCATGAAGTCTGATTGCTGTGGTGGTAAAAAGGGTATCAGTGATACTTAATGTCTCCAGGATTCCTATTTATGGATTCTGACACAGTAGATTGAATGAAACATTTTTTCACTGAGATTCAAAGCTTAGCTGTTTATAGCCCCTGAAGGAATCTAGAATATCAAAACATCATGTGTGGCAGTGGATTTAAAAATTTATTTCTAAAATACAGTAATGCTCATTGTGAAGAGACTGAGTTCTGTGTAATAATTCTCTACAAAGGCCATGTTTTTGAAATTACTAAGGATCAAAAAGACACTAGTACTTGAGTTTGATTTTTAAAACAATTGTAAAAAAAAAAGTAAAAAATGTATTTGCATGATGGTTTTATCAGCGCTTGTGTTTGCAACTTAGCTTCTAGGTGGCATAGATAAGTAAAATTACTTTAGCAGTGTTTATGATACGTCACCTGAATTTTCTGCAGAAAGAGAGATTGAAGATTTTTTTTCCCTACCTTTATTTGTTAACACTAGATTTCAGACTGTATATGTGTGCAGAGCACAATCTGATATTTTTTCCATTATTAAAGACTTTTCCAGCAGCTGAACAAATGTTAAAGCATATGTCTGTTTAAAGATGCATAACTCATTTATTTTAATATTGAATCTTTAGCATGCAATTAGAGCTTTGGCACTGAAAGTTCTAAGAGAAATTCTAAGAAACCAGCCAGCAAGGTTTAAGAATTATGCAGAGCTCACAATCATGAAGACATTAGAAGCGCATAAGGATCCTCATAAGGAGGTCAGTAATCAGTTATTTTATTTGCTTACAGTTACGACAGATTATTACAAAATGAAAGAGCTGTCCAGAAAATGTGAAATTATTCAGGTCTTATTGAGGAAGTAATTCATTTCATAACAGGCACATTATTATATGCTAATAACAATTATGTTATTAGTTAACATGGGTATGGAAGAAAAAACACCCTGCAGTTCTGAAAGCTCTTGAATGGTTAATATCGTTCCTAATAACGATGGTCTTTGGGTGCCATCCCCGAGGACAGTGTAACCAACAGTATGTCACCTTAGCTCTTCAAAGAATAACTGAAAGGAGCTTTTTCCTTGTTTGACATCTTAACCTGAATATAGGTGTCCTGGAGATCTAAAAGAAGCTTTGGATTTAAGTGAGGTTTGTGGTTGAGAGATGAGCCTAAACATGACACGGAATTGTCAACTCTTTCTATTCTGCTCCATTTGAGAGCATGGCTTTGAGTGGTGTTAAGGGAAAATGTGCAGGATTATGTCAGTGGGGGGAGGTGCTCGTGCCAGGAATAGTGAGGGGGTTCAGGAGAAGGGTAAAGGTAATCTTGCTCAGATTTATTTGTGATGGCTGCATACACAGTAAAGGATAATGCATGTAAATACAGGAAACACAGCTACAGTAACCAACCCAGTATTCGACTTCTGACATCAGTGCCACTGATGCTGTGGAAAGGATCCATGTTTATTACTAAATGAGTACATCTTCCCCATGCAAGGGCACTTTGTGGAATTTACTGTGGAGTTTCAGGCTTTGAAGTTGACTTTGATTCCTCCCATCCCATGAGTTTATCACTCATTTGATACTCATTTCTCTTCTCCTTGCATTCTCTGGATTTGTTTCATACACTGTATTTATTACAGTGTCATTTCCCCATTGTTCCTTCTCTGTTCCTGTGCTTTTTTCTCTCTCATGGTTTCATGTGTTAGGAGTGAGAGAGTAAAGGGGACAAGGATGGAGAGAAAGTTCTGGAGGTTTTTGTACATCAGTGGTGTACAACCGCTCATTCTGTACAGTGGTTTCTCCTGTTAAATGGCAGATGCCACCACAGCACTAATGTGAATATCAGATGTTAGTTTTCTCTGTGGTGCCCTTGTGTTTTGAGCTTCTGTACCTGTTGACATCCTACCTAATTATTCTTGTTCTGTGTATTCTTCAAGCTTAAAGTACTCTCTTGTAATAGTTTCTTTCAAAATTATAGGGGAAGAAAAAGATTGGTTTCTACAATTATCAATCTAGGCATGTCATTAAACACACTTTTGAAATGAATGTGGAAACATGTTTTGTCAGTGATCACTAACTTAACAAGCAATAACCAATGACAACACAAGAAATTAAGGTTTACAAAGGTGGTGATACTTCAATATATAGTTGGAGGGTATTGCAGAGTAAAGAAATTGTGTAAAAAAACAAGCAGGTTTGAAAAACTGATACGTGTATTGCCAAGGGCATAGTAGCCACAGGATATTGGGAAGAGTTGTGTTTTTAAGAAATAATGTCCAGCAGTTGGAATCAATGGAGTCTTTACATATTCCTATAATACTGCAGAGCTCTTGATAGGAAATTTTTATGCTCAAGACCATTCCTGCCAGAAAACAGACCACAGAGTAACAGTCTCATATAAATCACTTTTCTGTGTCTTTTTCTTTCAATAGGTGGTGAGATCTGCTGAAGAAGCTGCTTCCATGCTGGCCACTTCCATTAGCCCAGATCAGTGCATCAAAGTTCTCTGTCCAATTATCCAAACTGCAGACTACCCCATTAATCTGGCTGCAATCAAAATGCAGACAAAAGTTATAGAAAGAGTATCTAAAGAAACCCTCACTCAGCTTTTACCAGAGATTGTGCCAGGTCTAATACAGGTAAGGAGAAAAGAAAGAAGAAAATAGGGGGGGGGAAAAGACCAAACAGACTAATAAAAAGAAACCATATACAGACGAGTTGCAAAGACTTTTTAAAAATAGTACCACTTGGTTCTCATGAAGGATTTCACTTGTCTGATAGTTGATGGCTGCCTTGACCCAAAATAGTTTGGACAGTAGGAATCATCTCTTTGATTAGCAGGGAGCTAAATTATAACTCAGAGGAAATCTCAGTAGGATATAAAGTACTGGTTATAGTTAAGCTTGGTATATACTTTTAGTTTTAAGATTGTTTTTTATTGTTTGTACCTTTTTCCAGGTTACATAATTTGGTGTGAAATTGTCCATGTTTTGTTTGTGTATAATTGTAGGGTTTTATCAATTGGGGCTTTTGGGAGGCAAGACGAAAGAAGCAGTTTTAGAAAGTTGAATAAAATTAGAAGGGTATCAGAGGTTTCTCTTCCTTTGTCTTTAAAACTGAATTTTTTACCACCTTATAAAGAGCCAAAATATATTAATTTCCTTCTGGTGGATAAAGACTCTTTGGAGTTGGCAGCTGCATTCTGCAGATTTCTGTGTTTAATGGGTGTGATCCAGTCACACATCTGCAGGAAAATAGAGGCAGAGGAGGGTCCGTCTGAGAAGGGAGTGTGAGTGAGACAGCTGGGCATGGGGTGATGGAAAAATGGCAAAAGAAACAAAAATTATTAAAGAATGAGATGGGACTTAACAAAAGAATCTTAAATTGTTAAGAGAGTTCTTTCAGAGTCAGGAAGCTTTAAATTGTGAGTGGTGGTCTGCTTTAAGTAAACACCTGTATAATCTAGAACAGTTCTCTTATGTGCTCGCCTATTGCGTGGCAGCAGCTGTTTTCAGTGTAACTTATGAACAGGATTGTGTGGGTTTTAAATTCAGCCTGGAAAATGATTATCAGTGGTGATTAATAAGCAGCCCGCTTTTTAACTGCATGCTCTGTATTTGCATGTTTGTTTTTTTGTTGGAATGCTTCGTTGGGCTACACTGGCATTAATTTACCATAGACTCCAATGTATTTATTATAGTAAATAAGTAAATAGTTTTCTGAGGCTTTTAATCATTAACTGATAAGGTATTAATGTTAATTTTATTGCTTTTCTAGGGTTATGATAATTCAGAGAGCAGCGTTCGTAAGGCATGTGTTTTCTGCCTTGTAGCCATTCATGCAGTAATTGGTGATGAACTAAAACCGCATCTCAGTCAACTCACTGGCAGTAAAGTAAGTAAAAGATACCATTTGAAGAAATCTTGGCTCATGATTGCATCTATGCATTTGAAATTATTTCGGTTGCCATTGCCTGAAAGTTTCAATGAAGTGTATATTTGAAAGAGAATATCAGTTGTATTAATACAACTTCACCGTAAAATATTCAAAACTGAGAGTCCACAGATCTTTATTTATGCAAGTGTACAAACTTTAGCATTAAGATAATTACTAAACTATGTTTCTTACTGCTTTTTAATGCATTCAGTTCCTTGTATGCTCGTAGTAGTGATAATAGCTGTATTCAGCAGGCTTTTCCTATCAGTGTTTCTTGTCTTGTTTTCTTGCAAGTTCTGATTGAAAAACAAGGAACGTGGTATGTCCATGCTACATGCAGCAGTTTCATTTATTCTTCCTCCTTGTTATTTTGCTTTGACCAGTCTTTTCAGTACCTGTAATTTGAAATAATAAGAACCAGTCTGTGGTCCTTTTTCTTCCAGGATGTTTATGACTTCATTGACACCTTTTCATGCACTTTCTGTAAACAGCTATATGTTAATTGTGAATCTCTTTTTCTTTTGGAGTGAAACAGGCCAATTAATTCTGTGTGTCTGAATAAGGCAGTTCTGTCTTTAAAATAGTCTCTGGCAGTGATTGTACTTAAAGTGACTCTAGACAATATTGGAAGCTTTAGCAAATACCAGCATCAGCAACTCTGACTTAAACCTCAGCTTAAACCTCAGCACTAACCTAAAAGAAAAAAAACCCAAAACCACTACCATATTTAGAAAAGCATTATAATTGGAGGAAAATATTCCATCTATCTTAATCTAGCTACCTTATATCATACTCTTGTTTACATCCTTAGAGAAGCTTGAGCAGTTTCCTTATGAAAAATTGTACTTGTGTTTGATGTTTTCATTGGGCATGTATGTTCCTTTTGAATCAACTGTGTAAAGTACAGTTTTGCTTTTGGGGAAAAGAAAAAGGATTAATGTCTGTCTTGTTGTATTCTTCCTGTAGTCAGTCTGTACAGTTTGCAAATACTAAACAGAACTAATTTCTGTCTTAAATTTGCAGATGAAATTATTGAACCTTTACATCAAACGTGCACAAACAGGCTCTGGAGCAGGGGATACAGCAGCAGATATGTCTGGACAAAGCTAATGAAGCTGAGAAGAGTTAACCAGGTCTCCTAAAGCAAGGGCAAGGCCCTCTTCAGTGAAAGGAAAATCCTTACATACAACTTCTGGAACCTTTTTCTTGTTGGTTTTTTTTTTCCCCCCCCCTTTCTTTTATTTTTTGTTGGGGTTTTTTTTGTTTGTTTGTTTGGGGTTTTGCTTTTTTTCCTTTAACCAATGGCTATCCTCAGCCTGCATGAGACTGTTGCAATAGAATTATTCCAAATCTAAGGAAAAACAGTATTAACATCAGTTGATCAAAGCAGAATAAAATTTTTAAATAATCTTATCCATCAGTTACCCTGTTCATAATCCTCTGTGTCTTCCCTTTAACTTTTGCCAGTGTTACTGTATTAAAAAAAAAGATTTTTTTAATGCTAATTAAAAAGGTATGCTTTAAGCTTCAGAAGTTAAAATATAAATTCTGTTGCTTTTCTTCAGCTGCAGATAACATTACTTTTTTATTGCTATTTTGTTTGAGTATCATGTCCTTCGCTAGAAACAAGAAGTGATGTGAAACAAGGCTGAACTAGTCTGAACTGCAGTGAGACTCGTTCACTGTGTTGGTGGTTCATCATCTTATTTACAGCTTGTTTGGGATATTCTGGAGATTGAGAAATATGCCTATAAAAAGAAAGCTGGATTGATCCAGTTCTGTCACAGTGATATTGTTCATTGGTTGTATGTTTGTTGCATAAATAAGAATTTAGTGTGCGCAGTAGAGGACTGGTACAACCAGTACCTCTTAATGTGGAAGACAGCCCTGCCAGGGCAGCACTGCCGACCTGGTGATAGAGTGGCAGCCTGCTGGTGAGCAGCAGAGTTCATGGTCACTTGATGGACGTGAACCATCCTTGTCACCTTTCGTTCTTCAAGCAGGATGCTTCAGAATGGAGTGCTCTGCCCAAGCATGCTCAGTATGTATTTATCTTTATCACTAGAATGTTTCCTCTCAACCTAATTGCTGGAACAAGTAGTCTTGTATTGTAACTCACATGGGATCTTACGACAACAGTGCAGAAAACTATTTATTCCTTACCTTCCGAAAAGCACCAAGATTTTCTGCATTGAATTTAAATGGGGGGAGGGGGGAATAGTCACAAATGCTATGGATCTCGCCACCTTTTAATTTAAAGAAAAATATATATTTTGGATGAGTAGGAAAAGCTGCACCAAATTATTTGCATGGTTTTCTTGAATAGCATCCTCAAGACCCATCTGGATTAAGGTGTGGAAATGTTTCAAGGGTTTGTTTTTCCATTTTTGAAAAAGAGTTAGTATATTGTGAATAATGGTTATTTGTATTTATGAAGTTGATAATGGAAAGAGAACAAAGATAAGTAAATGTGTCCCTAAATGTTGTCTTTCTTTTTTTTTCTTTTTTTTTCTTTTTTTTTCTTTTTTTTTCTTTTTTTTTTAATATAAGCAGCAAGCTAATTGAGAAATGGGATGAAACAGTGCCCTTCCCAGGAATAGTGGAACTCTTTTTCCTGACTTTTTTTTTTCCCTTTGACTGTGATGTTGTCTAGTTGTAGGAAGTATATCCTGATAAGAGAGAAAATAGTGGTGCCAAGGATGATGATCTATGCTAGGCTAAAATTCTCTCTACCTCTTCAGGGTGACTAATTTTTGACTGAGCTGCTGCATATAGCACCCAGTAGAAGAACTATCTACAGAAAAATCTTTATTTTTTTTCCAAATTATCACTTAATGTGTATTCAAAACTCTATTCTTCAACATTGCAGCCAAATGTCATGAGAAACTACTTACACACTTTACCTGCTAGGAACCCTGAAAAAAAAGCCAGAGTGAAAAATTAAGTCAGATGCTTGTAGTTAACATGAAAGGTTGCTTTTACTTAAGTTTGAAGTGAATGCGATAGAAAGAGCTAAGATGTGGTTATTAAAGAAGCAATGCCATTGCAGAGATTTATTTGGAGGAAAAGTTGTAGAAATATATGTAAAGACTTAAACCCAAGACTGTCATAACTCGTCGCTAGCCCTTTTTAGCAGCTACATCAAGAAAATAGTATCTCCTCCTTCTTTCCTTTGTTACGTGTAACATCCTTGTTGTTTTCTACTGTTTAATTACATTGTGTATTTATAGTTCTATGCTTACCATTGTGCATATACTGGCAATAAAATGTACATAACATTACTTAAAAGATCAGCAATGTATACATTCTGGTTTTTCTGTTTTATTTGATCACATGATATAAGAAAAATTATAAATGTGATTCATACAACATTGGTTAAAAAAATTATCTTAATCTTCATGTTTTCTGTGTCCAAATGATGTTTCTTTATATAGTCTTGTTACTAAATCTGACTTGGCATTTGAGAACATGCTGTGAATATAGGTATGCTAGACAAATTTTTAAAAAATTGAATAGACTATGAACACGGTTTCCTTCATCTGGGCAGATTTCTTGTTATTATTTCATTTATTTGTACATTATACATCATTTGCATTTTATTTTTTTAATATTTAAAATTATTTTTCAGTCTACAGTCTTGTAGTTTTTACATTTTAATTATACAAAAGGTCACTTTAAAAAATTGCACGAATTCTAAGCTTAATAGCCCTGTATGTTATTCCTGCATTTTGTATAGGTAATATTTATTTTGAGAGAATCATTGCAAGATGACTGTTACTTGTCATCTTTTTGAAGAGGCTATTTCATACTGAAAATATAAGTTATTGAAACATACAGTATATATTCTGGATGAAACCTAGTTTTTTTACATGTAAACAAAAGCTATGTTTTTTATCCCCTATATGACTGAAAAATTTTGCTCCAGGTAGAGGGGAGGAAGATATTTACACGAAGTCTGTTCATCAGTTTTGCTTTTAAGCAGTCTTGAAATGTTTTAAGTGAAGATATCCCATGTATTAAAAATCTCAATGCAATATATTTAAATATTTTACTTACGATATGACTAGTTCTGTTTCCAGCAGAGATGGGGTTGCTATCTTTGTAAACAGATAGAATCTATTTATATTACATGAGGCCATCAGAATGTAAGAATTTGGAAAGAAAATTATTTCCACAGCAGCCAGTTTATCAGATTCACTGCATTGCTTTTTGCCTTCATTTCCTATATTAAAAGTAGATATTAGCTCAGTTAAATCTGAGCAATGATTAGTCATGCATATGTTCCTGCTGGAGGTGGTTTCTCTGATGGATTAGCATAAGATCTGGGAAAAATTAGGACAGTTACAAGTTGCTATTCTTTCAGAAAGGGTTTCTATATGTTCCTTCTAATATCCTGTGAAGATAGGTCATTGCAGTCATTTGAATACTGAAATGTAATTCTTAAAGGTTGGGTTTGGGCTTAAAAAAAGAGGAAGAAGAAAAGCTACATGCAGAATCAGGATGGTAAATGGATATCGTGGATGTCTCAGACTTGGATGTCATTTGCGTTAAAGAATTTTGAGTAACACATTATGTTCAGATGAAGTCTTAGCAAGGAAGTTGGGATAATAAATGTAAATTGAAAGGAGAGCTGATCATGTAAATTTTCCTGAGTTGGCTTGCTTGTTTGTTTTTGAAGATAAAGGTTGGAACAGATTGAGTCGTGGTTATTATTTGTGGTCTGAGTCACAGAGCAAAAAGAACAAATGTCTGGGTCCTGAAACACTTATATATTCTTAATGGTTTCTATGCGTGTTGAGACATTTAAATAAATTCACAAACATACCTATGAGAAAAGTCTTTTGAGAATGCAGGCCCAAACTGCTCACAGTTTGAATTTTCAGCAAAGGAATTCAAATGCTGAATGTGACATTGTCCCTTTGAAAACAATCATAAAAGAGAAAATAATTTTGAGAAATAAATCTGTTGAATTACACTGCAGTTGCTCCCTACGGGAGGTGAATGAGAATGGTTCCACTGGCTGTGGTAACTTCCACTGTGTTAGTTTGGGACTTGGGAAACACAGAGAACACAATAAACATAAATGTGATGTGGATGAATAAGCAGTTTGGAACTGGAGGATTATCTGGAGAACAAAAACTGTTGTTTTCTCCCAATAAAATAGTAAACTGATCAGTTTTGCAATTGCAGTCTACTTCCAGGTAAGATAAAAGTCAATATTCATATTACATTCACTAAAGAAAACATCTTAAAATTCCCCCCCTACATTTTGTATTTGAGTTTTCCAGCTCATTAAAAGCATGTACTTTAAAGATCTGTTTCATAATTTATATATGTTTTCTTCTTTTTTGTTAAAACACAGAAGATTGTCAGAGTTTGAGGAACCAGCTGTAAAAAATCAAACTTCACTTAGTCTTTTTATATATTGTTTATGTTTCTATGTTTAAGAATACTTCAAGAGCTCTGAGTTTGCAAGATATGCAGCTTGGATTATCCCAATTAAAGAAGGTTCTTCATTTGCTGGTGGGATTTTAGGATAGTAAGTGTATTAACTAAGAAGTTTGCCAGCAGTTTTGAATACCGTACAATTTCTGGTGAATAGAAAAATTCTGTAACTTTTGATGTATTTTAGATTGATATAAGTGATCCTAGTGGAAATACTTTGAGGGAGTAAGATTGGAAAAGTGTTGATTTCAGACAGGAGGTAGAAAGGTAACTGAACTTGATCTTGGGCATCAGAGTTTTCTTTTTCAGTTTTCTTTTTCAGTATCCTTTCTTTCCTAGATCATGATATTGTCCACCAGTGCTCATATTTGGCCCTCTGTAAACTCATATTGCAACCAGTACTGGAGATCGTTCTGTTAACCTTAGGATAAATTCAAAAGCAATGCCTGTCTGCCCAAGGAAGACCTGTAGCAGTAAAAACAAATGTGTAGATTTAAGTTATGCAGTAGACAGATATTCTCAAAAGTCAGCTGGACTGGTTTAAGTATTCCCTCACCATCTTTTCATCTCTGCCTGTGGCAAAGCCAACAGAGCACCTTGTGGGATCATCCCTACTCTGTTCCCCAGTCTGATTTGTCTGGAATAATCTCAGACTGGTCCTACAGCAACACCCAGGGCTCACAGATGTGTGCCAGAGAATGAATGAATGCCTGTCCTGGGTGGTGAGGATCTGCCTGTATGGGGGGCAGTGGTGGAGGAGGAAATGCAAGAAAACCCATCTATTTCTTAGCACAGTGTGTTTAGCCTGAGCACGTATAGCTCACGTCAAAATACTAGGGAAGACGAGGAAACTGTTCATTTCAGCTTGGATAAACAGCTCAAGTGCAAGCCTGTAGGGGAATGGATGTGTGCTTCATTTAAAATTGCAGATCAGCATGTTTTATAATGCTTAATTAATTTAAATGCTAGTCTGAAATAATACATTTGAAATGAAACTAACAGTGTGCAACTGCAAAAAGCCTCTAATCTGGAAAAATAGTAATTTCTGGCCTGTTACTTTGTGTCCTTTCAGTACAATTTAAACATGCAGATAAAGCATTTTTACACTATCGTAAATATCATTATAGATGGCTGTATCTTACATAAAGAATTTCTGATCTGTTTGATACAGTTTTTGATCTTTCAGATGACAACTGTGGCCATGCTGGCCAACTAATCAATTGAAATATTTTTCCAAGGCAAAACTACCTGCTTTCCCTAAGAAGTTTTCATGCATCACTGTTTATATAGTCTGTATCTGCCCTAGAGAAGAAATCTAAATTGGATGTTACCTGCTTGTTCAGAAAGTGCCAGCTTAAACTTTTTAATACCTTACTTGAAGAGCTGCTATCATCAGAGGCTGCCTTTTCTCCAAAATGTATTAATTAGCCACTGCTTCTTGAGCCACATAGGAAGA
>NC_045476.1:31167647-31281519 GCF_009650955.1 Corvus moneduloides | reverse complement strand
ATTAATGCAAATTAGCAGCTGAAAACATGGGAAAGAGCCAGCATAATCTAACACAATTTATTCCCTTAAACTGACAGTGATCTACAGCCCTCATCTTGGGAACTTCTTTGGGAAAGGTTTTGGAATAATTCACAAGTAGTAGCTTTTAAACCACTGCTTTACTTTAAATAATTTGTGTTACCGAGAATATAGCCTCATTATCTACTCAATACATATTTAACAGATTGGAAGAGGTTAGCAGAGTAATGGACTAAAGTTACTGAAGCATTTAAGCATTCTGAGTAAATATATATTTGCCTCCCTCTTATATTGTCCACATCATTCAGTCTCAATTACCACACTAATAAACCAGTTATCTTCATCTCCTACTACAGATAACATATGGATACTTGACCATAAAAGTACTTTAAAATACTACCATGTACTCTATCTCATATAAGAAGTATCCAGAGTCCTCTTGAACCATGTTATAAATTCTTTCTTACAATTGATTGTGGTAAGGTACTTGGTGCTTCAGTTAAACAGGAAGCTCCTGTAATTCTTTATTATGACTCAAGAACTGCCTTTATTAAGTGACTACAGTGCATCTAGTACAGAGCAGGGTGTCAGTCATGGCTGAAGCTCCTCCATACTACCCAAATACAATTATACTTAAATGCATATTGCTTTGCCTGTCTGCACACCTGTCTGTCAGATAATTTCCTATGTATCCTGTGTGTTCCTGTGTTTTTCTTTCTTTCTTTCTTTCTTCTTCCTTTCTTTCTTTTTTTTTCTTTTTCTTCTTTTTTCTTTCTTTCTTTCTTCTTCTTTCTTTCTTTTTTCTTTCTTTCTTTCTTTCTTCTTTCTTTCTTTTTTTTCTTTTTTCTTTTCTTTCTTTCTTCTTTCTTTCTTTCTTTCTTTCTTTTTTCTTTCTTTCTTTTTTTCTTTCTTTCTTTCTCTTTCTTTCTTTCTTTCTTTCTTTCTTTCTTTCTTTCTTTCTTTCTTTCTTCCTTCCTTCCTTCCTTCCTTCCTTCCTTCCTTTCTTTCCTTTCTTTCCTTCCTTTCTTTCCTTTCTTTCCTTCCTTTCTTTCCTTTCTTTCCTTTCTTTCTTTCTCCCTTTCTTTCTTTCTCCCTTTCTCCCTTTCTCCCTTTCTTCCTTTCTTCCTTTCCTCTAAGCTTCCAGTTTCTAAAAGTCTGTCATTAAGAGCATCCATTGTACGAAGATTGGCAACCTGGGCACTTTTTAACAAACTGAAATAATTAGATGAGCTTTGTGCTAACTTTAGGAAGCCGCTTGCTGTGGCTACGCAAGCATAGTAACTCCTTGGGCTTTAGTGGAGTTTCTGAGCTGTGCAAGGGCTTCAACTGAGCCTAGCCAGATCAGATCAGCCTGCAGCTCACAGTGGAACTACTCTATCTCATGCCTTGAGGAATGTTCCCATTCACCACTTGGAGGTTTTCGTTACAGCCACCAACCCTCCTACTTCAAATGGAATAATAGGCAGTGTAGGTTTTTGGTGAAGGAGACCGTGTGTTAGCAGGTGTGATGTTCTAAAACCCACTATTTGTGTTACTGTCATATTGATAAAAATTGCAGCTACTGTACTACTTATGCCCTGAAAAAGAGGTGGGTTATTCTTTCCTTGTTCAGAGTAGTCCCACTCCAGTCTTCCTGGTCTTCTTTCAGGTAAACCAGTCCGCAGACTGCAGTAGTATACAATAAAATCATACATGCATGTACAACAAAAGTGCTCACACAGATATTGTGAGCACACATGATTGCCCTTGATATCACAGTAGCCATTTTGAAAGGATGAAACTGAGAATGAAATTACTTCTGTAGTAGTAACAAGGGAATGAAGTCAAAGTATAAATTATAGGGCTGTACCACGATCTTTTTTTCCATCCTTCCTTCCACACTGAGTTCTCAAAAGCAAACAGGAAGCCTTATTAGGAGGCACACAGTATGAAGAGCTCTCTGATGTACGAAGCGACACCTGCGACCACCCTTTATGGTGTGCAGCCTCTCAGCAGATTTGATAGTGCAGAGGTCTCTCATAAAAACCACTTCAGCTTAATTTATAAGCAGCCATGTTCTCATTTTAACATCTCTAGATTTTAATCTATACATTGCAAAACAGCCTGGGTTTATTGTCTGGAGTTAGGAAACATCTAATCAAATACACGATTTTAAAGTCTTTTCTACAATCAATAGTTCAACGCAATACACTCTCATGTTCCCTGCTACACAGCAGTAGGAGAGGTGCAGCCAGACTGTCAGCGTACACAGCAAACTAAAAGAGACCATAATAACCCTGTATGTGATGACATTGCAACAACTACAACAATGCACTCTGAATGTGCCATCCACTCTTGTGTCACGTGAAAGACTTTTTGAGCATGTTTCCTCTAGTTTGGAGACCAGAAGTCTCCCTGACCAAGGCAGGAGGGTTTTAAAAAAAACACTCCAAAAATTGATCTGGTATTAGAGACCACAGAATTGTGAAGAAGCCTGTGGGTAAGCTGCCCTTTTTACATATCACGGGATTGAGTACCAGCCCATCATAGAGTTCTATTATCTCCTGGAGCCCAGAATATATATCACTATGTATGTATGTGTAAGTACCACTCACTCACACAAATAAAAAATTAATGTTATTTGTTTAATAAGTCATGTACATATAAAGCAAACTGCAAATATCTATTATAGAGAACAAGCTTATTATTAAAATATGCTCTGGATAGTCTTCATTCATAAGAAAGCAAGACTGGAAGAGACCACCCAAGTCATATCAGTTGCCCAGATTTATCTCCAAGGTAAACTCCCTTTTCCTCTCAAACACACATCCTTCTCACAATATTAAAGAAATACAGGGTGACTTGGAGATACTTTCTGTGAGGTATGGCTACATAAAAATCACTTAGCTTTCGGACCCTTTCCAGTTTTTAGAAAGTATTAAACTTTTAAAAATACATGTATTTTATAAGGGACATACTTCTTGATCTTATCTTATTGTCTTAGCTCATAATTAAAAATTAGGAAAACTTACATTAGGTAGACCAAAGTCCTACGATAGCGGGTGAATTTTTAGCTCTAAATGCATTAGTAATAAAAGGTGCTTAGACTACTGTAAATTACTCACTACAATGTGGCATTTAATAAATGAACCATAATTTATTCTCCACAGCATCTAAGGATTTCAAAGCATCATACAAATATTGAATTAATCTTCCCAACAAGATAAGTAAATATTATATTCATGTAAAGAACAAGAACAGGAATCTTTGCAGTGTCCAAAAGCACCCATATTCCAACTGTTGCAAAAAAGATTCACTGGCTCTGAGACCAAACACAAGATTTTAAAGCCAGACAGACAAATCAGCAAGAGCTATGCCTCTTGTCCTATAGGGCAGGTTGCCCTATCAAGGCAAGTGAACTGAAAGTGCTCCATTAGTACTTTGATGGAGATGGCAGAGAGTACAAGAGAGTATGAAAGATTTAATCATCAGAAATGCACTCTAAGAGGGAAAGCCAGAAGAACCTAAGTGGAAAGTACTTTAAAAGGAATCAAAGGAACATGATGACTGCAGCTAACAAGCTAATGCCTTTTGCTACCCATAAAAAAGCATGATAGAGTTATAGGTGAACTAGATGGAACTAGTAGTATAAATGTTCATAATTTACAGAGTACACACATTTTTGTTGTGCATCATTCAAAAGTGATAGATAGAGTGTTATTTTGTAGAAATTTCTGCATTTCGTAGAAATTACTTGAGTGGAAAGAGGAATTTAATAGAACCACTTGTAACTTTTGAACACTGAAAGATCTTCAGTATCCCAGCCAAAAACCTTGAAATATGTTGAAGTCTGTAGGGCTGTACTCTGCAAAAGAAAGATGAAGAGCAAGCTATTTTATTTCCACTTTAAAAAGACCTTTAACTGTGGTAAATATTTAGAACCAAGAAGAATGCAATCTCTTAAGAACGAAAAGGAATGCAATCTAATTATGAGTGCTGCTGTGATAAAAGCACTGAATCCTACTGTTTCCAACTTCATGTGGAAGTAAGGTCTCATTGTTCTGCCCACAGACATGCCTGCTAATGTAGGAGAATTTTTTATGCAAACAAAAGACTGAAACACTATTTATACTCACCCATCTTACAGCAGCAATTTAGTTCTTTCCACTTCTACCTCTAGCAAAGACCACTCTATATGAGAGTGGTAGGATATGTCATTAACATTCTGAAAAGCTGTAAATACAACAAAACCTATTTTCTAGGTGCTCTCCATCCATATAGCCACTTCTCCATCAGCTTGTGGACTCCTTGCTTAGAGGTTGTGCAGCAGCAAAATTTTAACCCACTGTGCATCAGTTCCAGGACATGTCTCAGTCACACTTCTTTCAAGCCAGCTATCTGCAAAAGTGACAGCTCTGATGATGCTTCAGAAGAACCTACACCATTTATAGATACACTCAAAGGGGATATTTTGACAACTCAGATTGAAAAATCTGTTCCTCCCAGAACAAGTGCGTCTTTTGTTCATTAGTGTTCTGTTCAGCTCAGTTTACCTTGGTTTTATTTCAAACCTTGATTGCTGTAATATTCGCTCTGCTGCTCAGCCAGCAGTCTATAGAATTCCAACAAGTAAATGGTTAGGAGGAAAAAAAGGATAGCATCTTTCTCACTCACAAATCAAGGAATGGTTCAGCTGAATATAGACATCTAACTTTGAACTTGTCACTTTAGTCTCCCTTTACTCTTGACAGAGAGCTAGTCAGTATTGCCAGTATCATCTCAGGTAAGAGTCATATTACTACTCTAAACTAGACGTTTACACATGATGAGTCAAGCACCATTAAAGTTCCTCTCCTTTAACTACAGTAAGATCCTTGAGTACCTGGCACAGCTGCAGACAGTGAAACATGGGCCTCAGAACAGAAGCATCCTGTGAAGAATTGTGAAGCAGCTTGCATAGCAAGGTGCTTCAAGTGCCGTAGCCTAATAAGAATGGTCCAGATTTTAAATTTGCTAGTTAACAGCAAGCCTAAAATTTTTTAGTTTGACAGAAATTACATTAATAGCAATAATAATTATAATTAAGAAACCCCAAAACTCCACAAAAGTAAGGAGAACTTCACAAAAGAAATAGCAGATATGAAGTAAAAATATGATCATTGGACAAATCAAAAATACTGCATTTAGCAGTAAAAATAGTATGTACTCTATGGTTTTGCAGCCCATAAAAGAAACTAAAGGAGAAAGGCAGTTGTGCTGGCTTTTCCTTGTTTTTCTGTCTATTTTTTTCTCTTTCATTTTATCATAGATGTCTAGCTTCTAATTGAATCTAATCATGATAGCAATTTAAGAACCATCAAAACGAAGGAATTCCCTGTAATTAATGCACATACTGGGTGGAAAAAGCATTAATATGGTCATTTTTGTATGGCTTGGTCCCACTTACAGTAGCAGATTTTTCATTGGAATAAAACATTGCAAATCATCTAAATGAAGAAAAAAAAAGGCTTTTTTTTTTTTTTTAAGAAAATAATCTATTCAAGGAGATCATGTGTGCTCTGCTACTAGCTTTTGAGAAAAGTTTAATTATAATCTCTACTTTACTTCCAAAATGGGAACAAAGGAAAATTCCTTGGTCTTTGCCTCTTCTTTCAGAAACCCAAATGTCGTGCTATACCAGTCTATGTGGCAGACTGCTCTCTCCTGAAGAGGTCTTCCAACATTTCCATTTATTTATCATCAACTCTCAAAGTAAAACATAAAAGAACTGAAGAAAATAAATCCTTGGCTCTGAGGAATTGCTGAACAACAAAAAACATAACAATTTGATTCCCTAACTAGACTCCAAAGTCAACCCTTCCCTGCTTGTACTGACAATTATAGATCAGAAGAATTTTCACTTCCCTGATGCACAGTAAACCCTTCCTTCATTTTCTGGTGACAGGCTAGATGTGCTCAGTCACTTCTCCTTCTCCAGCCTATCCAAGAAAAAAGCAATTAAAATCTTGTGTATGCATATAAGGATAATACTCATGGTATTTCCAAACTGCTTTGACAGCTGGGAAAGGTGTTTGGTTGTGACATTCGCTGTTATACCTAAACAAAATCACAGCTCTTTACTCACACTAAGCCAATGCTTGCTGTACGGAGCAAGCATTTGGATCGGTTTGCCTTTCACAGTCTACTCTGCCTTCCTTTTATTGTCAATGGCCAAGTCCCTCACTGGCTTCATGGTGAGCTGGGCTCAATCTGTGATCCTGTAGAGCTTATATTGTCTTGCTTATATCTTACTGACATAGTTTATGATAGTGCTCGGGAAAACGCTCCATGATAACTGGCTGTCTAGCTCTATTCTCCAGTCTCTCTGGAAAACACACACATTTCTTACTTGGTCAGCTCCATCTTAACATTAAGCTTGATTACTGAATAAGAAGTCTGCTCTGTGGATCTGTCACTTACTGGCACTGAGAAAAACTGACACATATCCAGACCCACCATAAATTTAGTTACCCAGAAAGTAATAAGGCTGATAGATGGTGGAAAAATCCTATAAGACCATATGCAGGACAATCATTTCCTGATAGGAATCAAAGACCAGAAATCTATCAATTTCAACCCCTTCTGGTTTCAAGAATTCCACCTTAAAATTTCTTTTTTTCATATTATTTTTCCTTTTGGAAAATTGAATCAGAACATTCTAATGATCAAGAACCTTCTTTGAATTTTCAGCCAAAATATCTTTATGATGGCTTACATGCATTTGCTCATGTGCTAACATTTCCCTTTATCTAGAAATTGTTCTTAAGTCCCAGGCAGATTAATACCAAGACAAATTGTTAAACATTTAAATGTCTGGTTGGAATATGGGTGGAAAAATGGGCTTAAATAAAATGGGCTTATTACTATTTATAATAATACAGGCACAGGTGTCTTTTCAAAGACATCAGGGGGAAAAATGGGAGCCTTTGGGGTTTTGTATTGTTTTGACCCTAAAAATGTCAAAACAGTGATTATGGTTACAATTCAAGAAACACAACAGCATGTACACTTATAGAAAAGCAGAACCGCACTTGTACAGAAAACCCTTCTTGTCTTTCTGGAAATTAACACAAACTGGTTTAACTCCTCATATGTCTTAATCTTATCCTCAGCAGAAACTGACACTTTCTAGGTAATTTGCTTTTGTGTAAATTATCATGCTTAGAGAATGATGCTTCAGTTGTATGTTTCACATGAGAACTATGCTGTCTTCCTGTTACACAAAGTTCTACATATATCCTTTCTTAAACATCTCAGTCCACCCTTCCAGGGTATCCAATCAACATTTCTGTCACTACTATTCATTTCAAAGGAAGACATTAGTATCGGGTAAGGCATGGTGAAAACAGTAGGATCAGACTTTAATTTATTGGAAGCCAAAAACTTTGTATTTTTCAAGTGTCAAAGTAAAAACTTTTCGCACAGAATTCAGCTTTCCTGCTCCTGAGTGATTTATTAGTTCATGTAGGTGCCTTAATATTTAGAGCAAGGAGAAATGACTCCTCTGACTCATCTGGTCACTGGGTGGCAATTCACCTTATATACATGTCAGCTAGGGTCTATGGACAAGAGAAATTCAATTACTACATGGTAAAGCAGGTAGAAATGTAAAATTTTATGAAAACTCTAAAAAAAATTTTGTATTGTGTTCAGTAGTTTTTTTCCTGCAGTTGCCTTAACTGTACCAGAGCATGAACCTCCCAAGTAAAAGTTTCTTGAATTACTCTGAGTAACTGTGTTTTCCATGAAAACCAGAAACAAAATTCTTATTACACATTCTTGGCAAAATACTTTCATCCTGTTCTGTCACAGAGGAGGATGAGGGATTGCAGCCCCATTCTACAAATGTCACTGGGGAAAATATCCATGAAGTATTTATGCAGTAAATGACAAATTTTATCTTACTTCAAAATTATAACTTTTTGTGTTGCCAGTGCATGCAGAATTTGGTATATGTGGAGCACAGAATCTGCTCATAAGCTCTTCTTCCCTGTTCTTGCTATAATACATATATATTTATTAATACATTAAGGTACCCGTATTTATTGCGGATGTTCTGTGCAACCACAGGTAGGAAAGGGACAGGGTGAGAGGTTATACAATTTAGCCTGTATCTCAAGTCTCTCAGATAGGATTTGACTCCTTTCATGACAGCGATAGAAATAATCATACAATTTTGTTGTGTCTTCAATCTTCACGTAAAACAAACATGCTCTCCCCTCACTAAAAAATGATAGTATTGGAAAGGATATGCTCTCCATACACTGTAATATTGTTGATTTCTCATCACTTTTTAACTGTGTAAACTAGAGGCAGCAAAATGTATAATACATCTGGTCATAAACCTAGGTACCCTACTGGAACCAAGCAGCCTTTGGTGAGGAATTAGGGATCTGTGTTAGTTTCCTCCTGAGAATCATCCTAAGCCTGCTCAATATGGTGTCCAACAATTCTGCATCCCCAAAAGGATGTTTCTTTGTCCACGGTTCACCAGAGCAGGAAAAAGTCCAGACTAAACCAAACAAATCCCATAGCTGAAACTGTTTGAATAGATTAGATGTTTCTGTGAATTGCCACATACAGGTAGCCAGGGTGAGCACCAAACCAGGGCTGAAATGAAAAGAGGAGATTTATTTCATTACCTCTCTAACAACGCCGGGCAGCAGAGACACACGGGGATGCAGGCTCCATTAGGCTCAGGTCATCCTAGGGGCAGGGGGGGCACAGAGACCCAGATCCATTAGGCTCAGTTCATCCTCCTGGGCAGGGGGGGCACTGCCTACCCCAATATATCAAATGCTCCATGCATACACAGTTTATCACAAGGTTGTGCTTCCATAACCTCGGAGCCTTCGATCTCACTCTCCCAGCAGGAGGCTCAAGCATGTCTGTAAGAGTATGTTATCTCTACACAGGCACTCTACTTTTTGAAACAGGCAGAAGATGAACACCACTAGATATAATAAATGGAGGTTTCTCACCCTGAAATTCTTGGCATTCCACCTGCAAAGGTCAGTTGAGCACATTTACTGTCCTCCTCACCATTCTTCCATTTTTAACCATTTCCTTCCAATACTGTTCTATTACGTCAACTGCTTGTGACTAAAGATTTTCACCAGACACAGAAGTGCAAGCTATTTGAGAAGGTGGGCTGGATTTAACTCAAAAGCATGTATATGCTTGTCATAGGTTAGGAAGCTGAGTCTCAGAAGTGATGTTCTTCTAACAGCTTCCATGACCTGATAGAACATATCAGCTGGCCAGTTTGAATATGGACAATTCTCTAAGCCACTTAAAGTTGTACGCCCTCTGTGATCCACACTTAAGAATAGACAACCCCCCCCAGCTCTCTCTCTCATTTCCAGTGCTGGGACAGGTGGCTGCGGGCCCCAGTTGTGGGGTCCCGTGGGCCCGGCCCAGGTCCTGCTCGAGCCAGGCTGGGCCAGGCCACGGCCATCCTGGAGCTGACAGGCCTGTTCCATCTGTGGAACACTCCCCACTGCCCTCGCTGTGGGCAGCCGGATCAGCTTGGCTCTTCCCCCTCTCCACTGTGTTAAGCAACATTCCAGCTGCAAGGCCGAGGTGAGATTAACCCTTTTATTGCTGTGAAGAGCTAAAAACCTGAGGGAAGAGAAAGAGGAGATGCTTAAAGCTGAAATTCTGTTGTGAAGCTATGATATATCAGAGTATCCCGTTGTAATTTCATGAAGATATGGGGGGTGGAGCGTTCAACTCGTAAGCAAAAGCACCTGCGCTGAGATAGGCAGATGCTGACGCTGCTGTAATTTCATGAGAAGTTTGGACAGGGAGAGATGGAAGCAATGAGGACTTTTGCTCCAAATGGGAAAGGAGAAAACCTCAGTCCCTAGAGATGCTCCCAGAGATAGTCCTAACGATGAAGATGATGAAGACCCTTTGCTCCCAGGGAAGGAGAAGGGCCTCTGTTTTTGTTTCTGAACGGCTCAACCTTAAAATTGTACCCCAAAAATCTTCAAGAGTGGACCCTCGAAAGCAGTTGCGGGAAAAGCTGCAAGTCAGGGAAGGGACTCACATGGGAGCAGAGAGACTCCTCTTCCTAAATGGACTGAACAATATTTGGAAGTGGGCGGCTGTCTCGTTGTGATAATGTTTTCATAGCATGAGCAAGAAGAGACTTCTCTTTCTAAATGGACTGAACAAGGTTATTATGGAAGTGGTAAACAGACTGAACATCTTAAGGGTTGTCTTTTTATGTTGTCAGTGGGAAAAGGGAGGAAGGTCGGGGGAGGAGGAGAGTTCTGAAGGTATGGTATTTTTTTTTTCCCTCTTTTAGGTCTGTTAATAAACTTCTTTATATTCTTTCAAGTTTGGTGCCTGCTTTGCGTTTCTCCTAATTCTTATCTCACAGCAGATAAACAGTAATGAGTATTTTGGACCAAACCACTACAATGCTCTACACATTGACTGCAAGGAAATGTCAAAAATTTTCTTTCTGTGCAGTGCTAAAACCAATTTCCCCCTAGTTTACTAGTCACCAAAGAGTAGTAAAATGAAAGGGGAAAAAATTACTAGTAGACACCCTGCATCTTGCAGACATCGATGAACATTTCGAGCACACATCTGTTGTAGAGTGAAAATTCTCCTCTGACAACATGCAGTGTATGAGCAAGACTCTGTACAAAATGATTGATAAAACTAAAATAACTTCTTACTCTCATCAGAAGTAAATAAAATTAACTGTTGCCATTATCTTAAAATATGTTTATATAAAAAATGTTAAAAGCGTTCTGTTTTTATACAACAAAAGGAAAATTGATCTTAATGGATCACTAAAACTTTAAAAATTACATCTTCTACAACATGCCTACTTCTGTTCTAGTCATCCTTACTTACACAAGTGTTTCTGACATCAATAGGGAATGCATAGGAATAAAATTGGTCTAGAACCATCTATCAGTCAGTTCTTGTAAGATGTTGATTTTTCTTATTCCTAGTGCAATCTGACTTCTCTCAGGGAAGTTTCTTAAATTGTACAAGTAAAAGAAGACTCAAATGTTACTGTTATTTATAAAACATATACATGCCTTTTGTCTGCATGCGTCCCAGTGGATAGGTATTGAACTCTATTACAATGAAATTATAAATTTTATGTGTTCCATTTATGACATCCCCATGTCAGTGTTTTGAAATGAACATTGTGAACTGTCCTTTTGTCCACTTCTCCCATTTTTGCTCATCCCAAGCATTAGTGACATACACCATATCTTAGCTCTTTTTTCTCATTTCAAAAGCAAACTTATTAAGACATAACAATTTTGCAGAACACTGGGTGTGGTATCAATGGAACAACAATATTGACAGAAAATCTGAAATATCTACTACTTTATAGTCCAGAGTAATCAGATAGTAGCAGGTTTTGTCAGCACATCACTGCTGACTTCAGTTAGTCCATGAAGATGGTCCTTACTGTGGATAAGTGTATTGGCATATGTTCTCAACAAATAGAGAATGTGGATCTCCATTAGAGATGGCTCTTTTTCCTCTTATAAAAAAATCATTCAAAGTTAATCAATTTCAGTAGAGAAAATTATAATCTATCTTGTGTTATTAACAAGTTTGACACAAAAGAAAGGCAATAAAAATAAGCTGCTAATGGAAGTTTCAGATCTTCGAATGTAATTCTCCAATTCCTTGTCACTACTTTAACACAGTAGCAGTGAGAAGTTGTTCTATCAGGAAAAGCATTGGCACTAAGTAAGGATGCATAGAAAGCTGCTTCATTTATGTAGGAAACTCATTGCTACATCAAAGAAGGCACGTAACATTGTGGCACTATAGAATCAAAATGTTTGACACGCTCTCTATCCATTGTAGCAACTTTTCCTCTAAGGCTATTACAGCACCAAAGAGCTGATGCACATAATCCTAAAGAAAAAAAAAAAGAAGATCAGAGAAATTTCTCCCAGAATGTGGCAAGCATATGAATGAATTACCAGGAGCAGTAAAAAGAAATACTAAATTTTCCACGATTGTCCACGGGGTGGCGTGTGAGCCATGTAGTGTTACGAGCAGCAGTACTGTAAATTCACAGTTCTGTCTTGTGCGCTGTACCGAACCTATCTGATTGGTCTGGGGCCAAATAAACACCTATAATTATCCAGAGTAATTCACAAGCAGGATTTATTTTCTGGTAAGAACTACTTTCATTAGTTAAGCTCCCTAAAAGTGTTCAACAATAAATCAAGTTCCTTACTACACTACTGGCCACGATGATTTGAGCATTAAATTTCCCCTAAGTGTTCTTTTTCTTTGTGATAATTTCCATTCTTGGCAGTATTGCATCCATCAGAGCTTTTACAGTTGAACAAGTAAAGTTGTAAGGACAGAAAGGTCTGACAAATACAGATACAGCCAGTCAGAACACAGAAAGAAGAGCTTCCTAAGTGCTCTATAGCTTGGATCATAACTGATCATAAATTGCTAATCACAAATTGGTAAAAGAGATCCCTGAATTTACCTACTTCAATCAAGATGGAAAGGACTAATATCTTCTCACAGTCATTACATAGATATGTGGCTGTGTACACTGCTTTCTGGAGAACTGCAGCCATTAAAAACAACAAAAGAAATTTTTAAGATTAATTATTGCTTGCTAATACAGTGTAGCAATAGGAAGGAAAGAGAAGAGCCAGAACTGTGGCTCTAGCCCCTAGTTTCGTCTAGGCTGAGAGAAGTATTTCAAAGGCATTCAGAAACTTCATTTCTACCATAGCAATTTTCAAACTGCGCCCCAGCATTGCTGAGAGATTTTAAGTATATTTTGCAAATTTCCAATGGGAAAAATAGTGGTTTACTGGCTTTGGTTCTGAGATGACAGCAAATAGTTTCACTTACCACACTTGAGTTTCTTCATCAATAAAATCATTTGGGATTTTTATTATCCTCCCTTATGAAACTGATCTCAGCACTGAATAATTCCAATAAGCAGTATTATAATTAGTCCAGATAGAGCAATCCTTTCTATGAGTTAAATACTGCCAGTTAGCAGCATTTACTTTTTAGAAAGTTCTCAATTCTGAATATTTCCATAAGTCCTGTTTCTATGATACTGGAAACCCAACAGTCCAAGCAGGGTGATGAAATTAATTCTACAGTTGGGAATAGAATAATATCATAAATATTTATCATTTATTATTTTAATATATTCTAGGGGTACCTAGTAAACACAATAAATGTTTCATAGTAGTTAACATTTTAGACATCACATTATTATAATTATGACAGTTAAGTTTTAAGTTGTTTTTAATTTTTTATTATTGCATATGCACTTCTGTCCCTGCATGGAATAACTTGGTCCTCAGGTACTGTTGACAAGGTTTTCTCCCACAATCTCTGTACCTTAACTATTTTTTCATCATTTCTGCTGCTTTTATGGTGTTGGGTTTGGGATTTTTGTCCCCTTCCAATTATTTCTGTAAACTTCCATCTCAGAAATCTACACTCTTATTTTATTCTTTAGTGTATATATGTAAGATTCTCTACCAAAGACATCTTCTCATTGGTATTAATGTTCACCCAACCAAGGAATCTCATTGTTCTTCATCAATTCTCTACCAAAGAGTTTCAAACTACTACTGGTAACAAAAAATTACAGATATCATGAGTTGAAATTTTTGCAATCAAATTAATGGAAATTATCTGTTGTTTTGTTGGGGTTTTTTCCCAGGAAAACCAATGCTAGTGCTTTTGAATGAGTGGTTTTCCTGAAATTATACGCTCTGGAATAAATAACAGAAAATTACCACTAAAACTGCAGAAAAAGAGAAATCCAGTATTAGCATTGTGCCACATTTGTTTATACAGCCAAAGAGATCATGGCCTCACTCTGATGTGTAAATCACTGAGTAACTGATGATTACTTGCCTCCTATAAAAAGGCATTTAAATAAAATTTAAAATCTTAGAGCCTACTTGAAAAGTATCTTTTCTTTCTCTATTTCCCATAGCTCAAATAATATAATGAAACCTAATCTTTGGCTACAAGAATGAATAAGGGAGGAGAAAGATCCCCAGTTTCCTACAGTGGCTGAACCTCTCACAATGTGCTACTCTCAGGCCTGATTCCTCCTTTTGTCTCTTTGAAGTTAAAGGTAATAAATATCCTTTAAAAAAAAGTAATGAGCACTTCCTCATTTCTTGTTGAGTTTCAATTTCATCTTCTGTACTTCTGTTGCCTTCTGTTTTAGTATATGATGAAAACAACATTCAAACAGACATAAACTTCCTGATTTATTTGGTGACATCAAGTACTGTAGTCAGACAGTTTTATACTATGGACAGCTCAGAGCTGACTATTCCCTATTCTCAGCTATCCCTCTTAGCATCACTGTGTTTTTACAAGAGAAAATGATTCAGATCAACTCTTCCTAATGTGAGCTGGTTAAAAAATATGCATTCAAAATAAGAAGACCAGTTAGTTTTCAAAAATGACTAGATGTGTCCCTCTCCAATCTGTGGGAGTGAAAATGACACCTTGAAAAGAGAGACCCTATTCTTTCTGTTGTTTCTATCATTTGCAAATTGGTTACATTAGCTGCACCTCAGGAATGATGATTATGGCCTCTTTTGGAAATACCAAGTACTGAGTATCAGTCTCGCTGAGAAGACCGATGCTTGTCACATTATTTCAAAAGAATAAAACAAATAGCACACAAATTCATTTTCATAGGTGCTACTTTTAAAAGAAGAGAAACCAGCAGCAGACCACAAGCAGAACTCTGATGGTCAACTGTTGGGGTCTCCTCCCCTGCCATGGAGCCCTGGGAGATGGGCCCTGGGGGGGAGACACGGGGTTTCCCTGCCCCTGGTCAGCCTCGTTCCCATTGGTTGGTTTGTGTTCCCCTGCGTGGCCAAGGACCCTTGGGTCCCATGACTGGGGTTCCTGAGCTGAGCCCCGGCCATGCGGCTGGAGAAATAAACATCTCTGAAACATCTACCACGAATCTGTCCATATGTACTTCTTTTCCACGGGACTCCTGGTTTGATATAGGCGTGTTACAGTAATCCCCGCTGTAACAAACTGGTGGAGGAATGCGGGCAAGACACCGATCCCTGAGGAAGATTCGTGAGTAAAATAACCACTCTAGACCTCTCTTCTCATCTTGGTTTGGATATTCTCTCTGTACTATGGAAGAATCGTGGGAAATGGGGCTCTCTGAGCCACAGAGAAAAATGTATCTAGAAGTAAAAGGAATCCTTGAACAACAAAACAAAAAAGTAATGCAACCGGGAGATCTAGAACACTTTTTCATCTGGCTTTTCAAAAGGTTCTCCTATATTTCTCGAGACTTACTTTTTGATATCGAACCTCCTGGATCTTGTCAGGGGTGTTTCTGGGACGAGATCTGGGATAAAGTATGGGATCAAAGAGAAGCTTTCTGTGCATACCTTATAATCAGGGAAGCTCTTGAGGAGCATTTGTATGGTCCCATTACCCCTAAAGCAGAAGATCATACTTATCCCGTGGCCGAGGCCGCGCAGCCGCCATCCCGGGAGCACATGACTGCAGCCGTGCCAGCAGAGGTGCCTGCGCTGGATGCGCCCGGCCCCCTCGGGAGCGCGCGCCTTATCGCGGACCCCATCCCCGCCTCGGGGTCCCCGGCCACGCGGCCGCGAGTGAGGGAGCGATGCCGCAGGCGCCATGGGTGCCGTGGGCCACGAGCAGCCAGGAACCGGGCATCGGCGTGGCAGGTTGCTCTGAGCACACGGCTCGGAGAGCCCTGTGGGGGGAGAAGCGGCGGTTTCCACAGCGACACAAGGAGCTGCGCAGCGCAGCGCCGAGCCGGAACGGGGCCGCTCTCAAAGCAGCGTGGAGTTTGCGGAGCGGAACCGCTCACAGGGCACGGGGCCAGCGGCGATGGCAACGCAGGGCCGTGCAGAGCCCGGACACGCGCCGGAGCAGCGCCGCTCGGAGAGCGCGGAGCAGCTGCAACACGGGGGCCCGGCCGAGACGTCGGAGTCGGCGAGGCGGCGGCCACGCAGGACCGGCAGCCACGACGAACACGCAAGCACGTGATAGGAGGAGTTGTAGCCACGAAAGTCACAGGAACTGTGAAATGGTACAATGTAAAAAACAACTATGGATTTATAACACGAGATGATACAGGGGGAGATCTATTCATCCATAGAACTGCCATTAAAAGGAATAACTCTAAAAATTACCTGCAAAGTGTAGGAGATGGGGAAGTTGTACAATTTGATATAGTGCAAGGAAAGAAGGGTTTTCAAGCAGCAAATGTTACTGGGCCTGGAGGTATTCCAGTCAAAGGCAGCCATTATGCACAAAATTATAAACAATATCCATCCCAGCAATTTCCCTACCCACAGCCTACTTCCCCCTTTTACCCTATACCCAATATGAACCCCTTCCTAAGTTTACCCTATCCCCAGTTTATTCCTAATCCGTTTTTCACCCCATGGCTTCCCTATACAATTCCATTTCTCTAAAATTCCTCTCCGATGCCGAGGGGGGGATGAAAAGAGGGAGGGAAGAAATTAAACCCTCTCCTGCCTCAGTTTCCCCACAAAGCACGCCCGGAGAGTTCTGTCTCCCTTCTGTCAGCCCTAAGATGTTCCACAGAATCTGTTTGGACATTTAAAGACTCAGGAGGGTGGCTTGTTTTGTCTTGAAACTGTTCTTGTTATCCAGTCGTTTTCATTCTCCTTTTATTAAAATAAAACGGGTGAGATGTTGGGGTCTCCTCCCCTGCCATGGAGCCCTGGGAGATGGGCCCTGGGGGGGAGACACGGGGTTTCCCTGCCCCTGGTCACCTTTGTTTCCCATTGGTTGGTTTGTGTTCCCCGGTGTGGCCAAGGACCCTTGGGTCCCGTGACTGGGGTTCCTGAGCTGAGCCCCAGCCATGCAGCTGGAGAAATAAACATCTCTGAAACATCTACCACGAATCTGTCCATATATACTTCTTTTCCACGGGACTCCTGGTTTGATATATGCGTGTTACAGTAATCCCCGCTGTAACAGTCAACATAAGTTATTTCTACATTTTTTCACTCTCTTCCATTTTGTTCCTTAGCATCTTCACTCTAAGTGCCACCCACCAGGAGCACTGTCTCAGGTCACAATGTAAGACGTAACCAAAAGTATGTGTTCTATCACCATCTGTTAAATCCAGGT
This sequence comes from Corvus moneduloides, assembly GCF_009650955.1. Lineage (NCBI taxonomy): Eukaryota > Metazoa > Chordata > Aves > Passeriformes > Corvidae > Corvus > Corvus moneduloides. Next base: position 31,264,314 of record NC_045476.1, on the reverse strand, counting down.
GGGGCAGTGTTCTTTGTCTCTTCCACAACACATCCCTGATAACTCCCTCCAGAGAGATATTTTTCTGTTAATGGGCTATCAAGACTCACTGCATGACTCATAAAATTACATCATCCCATTGTGAGATGCTCTGCCCAGAGGGAGGAACCCAGCATTCCATCCTGGATATAATGTGAGGTTTGGAGCACCACAGTCAGCCCTTACTTGCTGGATTCCCAGAGAACAAGAGCTACATAGCCACCACTGGAGCTTCAGAGGAAGATCAGACCCTTCCACAGGATCACTGCTTCAACAGAACCATATCTATCTCCTCAAGAGGACTGCAGCCACCATTTAGTTGGACTGCTACCAGCACCCTGCCCAACAGGGTGTCAGTTTGTATCCTGACTCTGTCAGTGCTTTTGTACTATTGCATTTATTTTTAATCTTCCTATTAAATTGTAGTTCTGATTTCAAGTCTCTCACTGGTTTGCTTTCAAACTAGTACAAGCACAGATGTTCAGGTATTGTGGATTCCAAGGAATATCTTTCTTCATGATAAATAAATTATAGCAAAGTGATCAATTAATGTCTTTTGAGAAATTATATGTGTGAAAAATCACTCAGGAGGTGGGAATTTAAGGGATCCATTATTTACCTTAACCACAAGGTAGTTATTCCGTTCAAATACAATGGCTCGTAAACAGAATAATGCTCTGATGGAGGAGTCACCAAAGAAAACTATGCTTGGGACCACAGAATGTGCAATGTTCTTGAACTCACAAAAACTGATAGAAAGAAAATCTTTGAGTTTACAGTACAGATACTTTAAAGAAAGAGCTCTCTCTCTTATTTAAGCTGGCATCTTACAAATGCACAGAAGACACTCAAGAGTCCCAATGCTACTGATTATCAAATGATCAAGGGGTTTGGGGTTTGTTTTTTTTAAAGCACAAATGTAAATATACCCAAAGAAGCTGTGTATGCCCCATCCCTGGAAGTGTTCAAGGTCAAACTGGATGGGGCTCTGAGCAATCTGGTTTAGTGGAAGGTGTCCCTACCCATGTCAGGAGGGTTGGAACTGGATGATATTTAAGATTCCTTCCAACCCGGGCCGTTCTATGATTCTATGAATCTAAATCATACTTTTTTTTTTCTCAGCTATAGCAGTATCAAAATAATTGGGAAAGAGGATTCTGAGCAGGAGTTGCAGATGATGAAATTCCAAGAGGACCACACACACTTATTTATCTTTCAAACACTACTCTGTCACACTCCAAGTTTGGCACATCATGCCTAGGATGGGCAGATGGTTTTTCTAAAGAATTGCATTCGTAGTAAGATAAAAAATAGCTATTTGCTGAAATGATGTTGAAGCCAAAGCACCAAGTTTTACATTGGATGAAATCACAAAATAACCTAATATTCAATATAAAATATATTAATTGCTTTGATTCCAAATGGAATAAAAAGAAGCCAGAAAAGAAACGAAGGCACTTCTATGTCAAGCAGAGAACAATTTATCAAACAGAATGAAAATACACAGCTCTCGGGTTCTAAACATGATCATGATGGTCATACTGGGACACACAGTCTCCTCTTCCTGTTTGTTTTTCATTCCATAAAATATTTAAGCTTGCCAACAACTTCTTGCACTACAGCCCCTATTACAAGTTGATTTCAGGCACTGGTGTACAGTGGAAATGCTCAGTATTTTGCTTTCTTGCTTTTTGAATCCATCTGGAAAAGGAGAAATCAAGACTATTTTTTTTTTTTTTTTGGGGGGGGAGGATTAGCAATTAATTTCCATGTGTATGTGGCATACTCAGCACATAATATACATGAACTATTCCAGGTCTCCATAGGATACTGCTGGCATGGCGCCTCTGAAGGCTAAACTATAACACATCCCAGCTGTGGGCAAACAAATGGCTTTGGCACTTACCAAAAGATTTCTCCTGATGGAAAATTTATTATTGTCTTTTTTGTTAAGCACAACAAAATGTTATAATGAGGAGCACTGAACAAAATATTAATTAGGAAGTGCTGCATTGGTGCAACACATTCAACAGAGATGCTATTCAACCACAACAATCTCTTTATCTGGTTATGAAAAAAAAAAAAAAGATTAGTTATTAAAATGAAACAGGGAAGGAAAATAATGTCACTAATAAAAAAAAAAATCAAGCGGATGACACATTGGTCAAATGCTGAAAGTGAGGGGAAATTGTTTGTAATTTCCTCCCATGTGCCCCAAATTCATCAAGAATTACTGATAAAAACCCTGCTCTATGTTCAGTGTTGGAGTTATGGAGGCGAATTCTTAGCACAACTCTTACACTGCAAGTTTATCTCTCCTTCAGATGGGAAAGGTCCACAACCAAGGCCCACAGAATAACCCTCTGCCAGTATTTGCACCACTGAAAGCTTGTCTATGTCTGCAGAAGAGAAGTAGAAATCTTAGAAATCTTGTTTCTTTCCTTGCCCATGAGTGGAACAAAGGCTTTTGGAACAAGCCCAGGTCTTGTCTGGTTGAGATATATTTGTGCTGTGAACAGTTCCTGCAAAGCCTAATATACCTAATACAATTTTCCAAGACCCAAATACCAAAACTATTTAGTGTAACTTTGAATGGAACAGCAAAACAATGACAATGGTATGCTTTAGCCAGGTACCATGTTCTTGCAATTGTACCTCATGGGAACAATTTAAACATGAAAAGAGCGGGCACAATGAGTTCCTTTAATTACTCTAAAGTCTATATATATGTAGAAAAAAACATATGCCTTTTTTCCCTTCAGTAGAATTCTATCCATATCTAAGCAATAAGATCAGCCTGTATGTTCATCTTTTGCAGAATCAGGACTGCAGCTTTCTAAATCTCAGCAAGAAAATACAGGAAGCAATTGTTTATTATTTCATACATGTTGTTAGGGAATAATTGACATGGATTTAAGGAAAAAAATCCTAATAAGATTCATGTGTAGAATTTTCATTTAGACTGTTTAAATAAGTATAATGAAAAAACTTTTGCAATGAAAATGTAAATCATTCATCGTATATTTTGGACACATAAAAAGATGCACTTTGATACTTACCAAAAGTTAGAGAAGAAAGTTAACAACTGAGAAGTGGCATGTTTGAAGAGATAGAGCATGAAAGTAAATAGTCTCTTAAAACAAAGACTTGCAGAAACGTTTCAGAGAGAGCTGGGGAGGAAAATGGCACATTTCTAGTATGATTCTTACAATAGCTAAATGGGCTTAATTAGTGACACACAATAATTGCTGTTTTAAGAGACATTACATTGTGTGCAAAATACATTAGAAAATTGCAGGGCAGATTAAAGCAATGTAATTGCATCATAAATACAATACATACTTTTGGAGTACTGCAATTCTAGATGGAATGGAATGGAATGGAATGGAATGGAATGGAATGGAGTGGAATCTTTCAAAGATACCAAGGATGAATGCCAAAGGAGGAAAAGAGCTATCAAAGTGCAAAGAAAATGTTGGTCAAGAAGACACAACAATTCAGTACTTCTTTCCGAGAAGACCTCACCATAAGTGGTTTAGTAGGAAATTTCTCTTGGTGCATTGTAAGGAATGGTGAGGAAATCCTGAATGCTTTCTACATCTCTGCAAAGCTTCAGACATCAAACAGTGAATGTATAGGGTGCAAACTCCCTTATTTACATAGTCTGAACATACAGATGAATTTTGGTGCTAACTTACAAAATGGCAGAGATAGTACCATCCTTACTCTTTCAGGACTTAAAATACTAAATCCTAAAGGAAAAAAAGACTTTTTAGGGCTTTAGATAAGGTATTAACTCCTTCCCACTAAGCAAGGCTAGCAAATATCTCTCAGAAAGATTGAAGTCAAAAATAAGTTGTGAAAGTTTGGCTGAAGCATGTTTACTATCCTGTATAAACATGGCCAATGGGTGTGCTTAATAGGGGATTCAAACAGCTTGGTTTCGGTGGGACAAGGGGGTGTGATGATGAGAGCAGCAATGGGGTTTTTTTCCCATCTGGAAGAATTATTCCTTGCCTGGCTGTACTTTGAGTGTGGACCCAAATATTGTAGGTCTGAAAATGATCAACCTTTCAGGCCCAAGGACCCACCCTGAGGACTTACCCTGGGAGTCTACAAAGCTGCCTCCTCTTTGATGTGGACCCCTGAAAAAAATCTGGGAAATTAAAATAAAATTCCATTTCCACTTTGTAACCTCTCTGTGTCCTTTAAAGTGTTTTTTTTTTTGAGCTGAAAACCCCCTGAAACATCAAGCAAGAAACAGGCTCATTGTTATTTGACTCACAGTGAGTGCAGGGCATAGAATAGAACAGAACAGGACAGTTATGTTCTTCCCAGAGTTCATCATGACAAACTACAACCCGGGTCTGAGGGCTCCACCCCAGAGAGCAGCTCTGCAGTGCAGGTCCCAGGCCCACCCAGGAGAACGGAACAGAGATGGGCACACCTACAGCAGGGCTCAGGCAGGGACTGAAGGTCCCAGGCAGAGCTGGGACACCTCCCCTGGGCCCTTGGCAGGAGATGGTGGGGGTGGGGGTCCCAGAGGAGGGAGACACCCACCCCCAGGACCCTGACAGAAGGCTTGCACTACTCTTATGCTCAGTTTAAGAGATTGGTGATTTTCCACTTGGTAGGCAGCGTATTGGGCCACATGGACCTTCCTCTGAGAGAGTGCTGCTGTTCTGGGTCTTGTGGTTGTCTTGGGGTGGCTTTATGATGTGTATTCCATATCGCTGCCCTGTGCCCTGTGCTAAACTGAGCCTGAGAGGGGGAAGGAAAAACTGAGCAAAACTTTTTCAAAGCAGTTTGCAGCTTGTTCAAGGTCACACAGAGATAGCAACATTTGTTTCTCCCAGCTGAGGCAGGGGAGGGAAGAAGCACCCGGCTTGCTGCTCCCAGGTCAGTTTTTTGGCCAGCTCTTCAGCTTCTTTTTCTCCAGAGAGAGACTGAGAGTTGAATTTTTTTCCCTTCACTGGAATTTCAGATTTTGTCCCTTTTCTGCTGGACTGCTTCAATATCGGAACACATCAGGAGGACTTTCCACCGAGTACAGAGGGCCTGGCCCTGGGCCAAGCCCCAGCTCCGAGGAGACCAAAGGGAGGACTCTAACACTTTCCCAGGTTTTTTCTCCACAGCGAGAGATTTTATTATTTAGCATTATTATCCTTTTCCTGTGTGTTTGTTAAATAAATAGTTTTTATCTCTTTCACTTTCCTTTGAGGAAAATTTATTTTCCCCGAACCTGGTGGGGGAGGGGTGGTGACCTGCCTTCTCTCAGAGGATATATTTCTGAATTTGGCCAAACCGGTACAGTGGTTTAGTATGTTTTTCCCTGGAAAACAGCTCACACATTTTTAAAAATGAGTATGAGGAGAAAAAAAAATCCATGGGTAATGAATAGGTACTGCTTACCTCCAAAAATTTTTAAAACTTTTAATTCAGGAGCATGTCCTGCTTGAGGTGTGGGGTATTGCCATCCTGAGGAAACCTAGAGAAATTGGAGACTGTCAGAAGACTTTCAAAAACTGCACTCTACACCTGCTGTTTGCAAATTTGCACAGATGGTCAAATGATCTCAAGATGCTCTCACCCCCAACAGAAGGAACATACCTTTATCACATGTGGTGACAGAGCCAATGCCTTGGCTGGGGCACGTTTATGGCTACTCAATCCCTTCTGGTAGTGCAGGGCTGGGGGGAAGTGTCGTCAGAGATAACCTCAGCATGTACTGGTAGGGAAATGAGTGAGGGGAAGAAGAAAGGAAGGGATGTGAAGGGAAGAAATAGTTCACCTGGAAAGGGCCTACAACAATCATCTAGTCTAACTGCCTGACTACTTCAAGGATGACCAAATGTTAGAGCATGGTGTTAAGGACATTGTCCAAATGCCTCTTAAACACTGACAGGCACAGGGAACTGACCACCTGTGAACTTTCTGCAAAGCCTGACCTCTCTTACAAAGATCATACAATTCATATTTCCTCCTGACTTCCAAAGTTCAGCCAAGCTGGTCTTCTGACACATTTTCTTGACTTAGGACACAACTGGATTGCCTGATCCTATGCTGTTGAAAGGTAGTTCTTCAAAACTGACCACCACACATGGGCACCTTAGCCTGCAGATTCCCAGGGAACACTGCTAACTAGCTTTCTGACCAGCTTTGAGTTTGCTCTCTTGAAACCCAAGACATCAATTCTGCTGACCTTTTTGCTTATCATACCAAAAGCTCTAAATTCAACCATCTCAGGATGACTGTGACTCAGACAGTCACCTACCATTACATCTCCCATGAGTCCTTCTCTACTCACAAAAAAAACTAGTCTAAGAAGGCATCTTTTCTTGTTGTCTTGCTGAGTACTTGGGACAAGAAACTACCTTCCACAAACTTGAGGAATTACAGATCACTTATTCATGGCAGTAGGTTTATTTTTATTTTCCATCCTGTGTTTAAATTATTTATAATGACATACATTATTAACTCCAAAACTTATCAGGTGACACCTTATGAGGTGGATTATCTGCTCTCCTGAATGGTTTTTTCAATCTACGCAAACAAAATATATCCTATCTGCATATTCAGCAGAAAATATTTAATGCAGATTTGAATTCAACTACTTCTTTCTGTTGATCTGCTTTCCACTGAATTTTGCATTCATCAGCTCTTTGCATAGCTCCTTTCAATGGGTTTGAAGAAGAATTACACAGAAAGCATTTGAACTATCAAAGACCTCATTCTTTTTCAGTGGCCAAACTCAAGCTGACTCTTCCGCATCCTTGGTATGCCTCTGTGCTTTCTCATTCAAAATACCCATGCTGGGGTCAAGGTGTAGAGAGTAGATACCCAGAAATACTAATTTAAAATATCTCTCTAAAAATTACTTTTACTTTCATGATCTTCCCAGCCTTACAGCCCTGTCCAGCTGAGAAGCAAACCCTGCCTAGTGAATTGAAGTATACTAGCAATAGGTTTGTTTTCACATTTATCCTCCTAGGGGGTCTTACCAGTAAACTATAGGAGTCTAGTGTTCCTCAAGTGAAATGCTGAAAGCAAATGAAGTGCTGAGGCCCTACAGCTTCAGGAGCCTGGGGTCTAAGATTGAGTTCTGTTTTAGAGCGGGATTTTGTACTTGTATTTCTTGCTTCCAAGCAGATTCCTCATGAACAGCTAGCTCCATGCGCTCTCTGAATGAATATTTATCTGTTTTCTGCAGAATGGAAGAGCAGAAATGGGAGAGAAAAAATATTTATTAATACTGTATTGCCCATGAGAAAACTAAAGTATTATTCTGGAAGATGAAAGACTTACATTAAAATTCTCTTTCTGAATCAGTGAGAGATGGACATGAACTTGGGAAAGAGTTTGGATTCAGCTTTTAAACTTCAAAATCGACTACTGACATGGCTTCAGTTCTAATCTTGAATATATTCCCTAGTTAAGAATTGTTATCACCTGTCTGCCCTTCAAGTTTTGCTGGCAAAACATGTTTCCCTTTCAACAATCAGTCTCATGCTGCTCTTATTCTGAGCAGGCAGTTCTCTGGTCCTTTTGTGAGTGGAAGAGCGTCTACCAAAAGGAAGGTAAATGCCCTAAATCCAGGCATAAGCACAGTGGGACATGGGATAGAAGAAGTTTCGTAACTGAAGATCTAAACAACCAGTCTATGGGGACAGTTTACCATTCTTACTGTGCTTGAAAAGAGAGTTTCAAAGTGGGGATTATCTAGAAGATATCTGCTTGGAGCTGAACAAAGCCAGCAGTTCTTTACCAGCATACATCTCTTGGAAAAGACAGTTTCACAGAAAGACCAAATCAACTCAGCAGCAACAAGTTTCAATCTGATTCTGTATTAGCCAGCTTTCCCTGCAGCATGGCCATGGATAAAGTAAGCAAGTAAGAAAATTCCTCTGAGCAAGCAACTATCACCCAGAGGCTAAACCTCCATAATGAGGCCAAACTCACTGACTCTTATCTCAGGGAGATCAAGACCGGCTGCCAGTATAACCCATTTGTTATTGCTCTGGTAGACCTGTTGTGATTGACCTGCATGTGTATTAGCAGCCCAAAGACACCTGTTACTGTCAAGTTTACAGAGGACAGACAATGTAAACTACTCAGTGGCAGTCAGAGGCTTTAGAGGTCAGAGTAAAGTGCTGGTACTTTGTCCAGTTCTGAGACATCAGCTTTGTTATTTTGAATCTGTCCAGCTTGCTTTACAATAGGCATTGTGCCAGTAGGTAGCTGTGAAATGAGCTCTGCATTCCTTCGTAGCCACGCATACCAGCACTAACAGTCTGTTCTGTGTTGCCATGGCTAGACCATTTGGACCATGTCAGTTTTCTGCCACAAGGTACTATATAGATGACCCTTATATATACTACCCTCTCTCCTCTCCTCTCCTCTCCTCTCCTCTCCTCTCCTCTCCTCTCCTCTCCTCTCCTCTCCTCTCCTCTCCTCTCCTCTCCTCTCCTCTCCTCTCCTCTCCTCTCCTCTCCTCTCCTCTCCTCTCCTCTCCTCTCCTCTCCTCTCCTCTCCTCTCCTCTCCTCTCCTCTCCTCTTCTTTTAAATATTTTAGCTTTTTCCAAATGTTTAATGGCAGAATAGCATTTAGACCTACTGAAATATGTCAACATACACACTTCAGTACGTTTATGTTTTTCAACATAAACATACTGAAACAATTTCAACTAGTTGAAATCTCCTTTGAATGTTGGACTCAGGTGTGTGGGATACATGTTCGCCTTCCAAGGATCAGCCATTGATCAAAAGTTTATATTGAGTTCAGCTGCCACTGGTCTAGTCAGGCATCCAAGTGCAAATGGAACTTAGCTGAAAATCAGATATTTGTGAATAACTCTATTACTCATCTCTTAGATAGAAATCTGCTATCAGTACAACTGAATCATCACCATCTTCCATAAATTTGCATAAAATTTTGTGAATCTGTAACTCCTTGCAGTCGTCAAATTTATTTGAAAGAGGCTTGAGGGTTCAAAGACAGGCTGGATGGTGGATAGCAAGGGTCACTGCAAAAATCTTTCTTCAGTAGGAAACCAAATGAAAAGATGTGTGGGTTTTGTGGTTTTTTTTAGATTTGAGTAAGAGTCCACCTATTGGTATGAACTTATCTTGGATATTGGTCTGACGGATTCCTCTTTCATTTTTGCTCCAGTTCCTGGCCTCCTTTGTTACTAAAATCTACCCTCTGAGTCATAATAAATGTTGTCATTTAGAAAATAGAAAGTCTATCTATTATTTTTCATCCATAATGCTTGAAGGTTTAGATCCCGCATGAAGAATTCATTTCAGTGTAATCACTGGGAGTGATTGCTTGTTTCCAACTGCTAAAGCAGTAAGAACTCAGGTCAATCAGTCCCACCTACAGAGGGGGATGGAGGGATGTGATCAGGAAAGGAAGAAAAAATTAGCTCTACTGTCCAGGAAGTACAATGATAATACTCCTGGCAAGGCTTCATGGCAATCGTAATACTCCTGACATCATACAGCACTGGGCATGGCACTCCTGAACACTGTGTTATGATTTCATCTAAATTGGACATATAGAGAAGCTGGATAAGGCATTTGCAGGGTGCACTCCTTGCTGTTAAAGTTCATGTAAAAAGTAAGACAGGCTGTTTTGCACTGCCCTCATAAAAGTTTCATTTTTACTATAAAAATAAAAGGGGAAGTGGGAAGGGATGAGTTTCTTCACTATTTCTGTCACTTTAATGTCCTTATCCCACAGAGAAATATTTTGCTCTCCCTGCTCATGCTATGCTCCACATTTATGCATAATGTGTCACAAGGTCTTTATTTGACTTTTTATACCTCCAACCACATATTTAATAATAAAAGGGGTTTTCTTTGGCAGTGCTAACAAAAAAGAAAATACAACTTGGAGGTCTTAAGTCAAATTATTTTATAAATTAGAGACAAAAAAAAGCACAAAGAGAATAGAAGAGATTTTTCAACGAAGTACAGACAAGGTAAATGTTTGAATACTATGGTCCTTATTTATTAGTTTGGTTTCATCAGCTTTAACAGAGCTAGATCACTTTACAGTATCCAACTGTAAAACATAAATAACATTAGTAGTCCTTTTTTATTTTTCTAAAGATCTTTAGGAGTCATGTCTTGAACCAAGATGTGGACAGTCACCTTTCAAAACTTTCATTTTAGGAGAAGAGGGAAGAAATAATATGGAATGCAAATAAAGGTTATAATTCTTATTTATAATTGGAAATATATCTCATTGCTGACTATGACATGGTTAACGCTGAGCTGTGATACTGTACTTTGCTGGTACACTTTATTGAAACTATCAGTAGCACTTATTGATAGAATTATTCTTAGAAATAAAAAAAAAAATCACATTTTTTTTAGCAAGGAAAGGGCTACAACAGACACAAGAATTTTTAGAATACACACTTCACTGCTTTATACAAGAAGAAACTGCCTTAGGCAGATCCATGTAATTTAACACAACACATCCATTATCTATAAAAGAGTTTGATCTCAAGATTGGTGAATGAAAATTGCAACATTTACACTAGTCAGCAACTAAAACAGCAAATCTGTTATTATGCATTTTACTAACTGCCAGACACTCCTTTGCTCAATAAAAATTATCAAAATGCCCACAAATCAAAACCCTAAGAAACTCTAAATAGTTGTAGAATTATTACTATTTGCCTAAGGATAATTTTAAAACTAGCACAATGGGTTGCCAGATCTGAATTCAGCTTACTTCAGGCAAAAACTATCAAATACTGCTATGTAAAGAAAACACAAACTATAATGTCTAAAACAAAGGCACCAATAATATGGCATTTTCAAATGGCAACATTAAACCAAATACATTAGAAATACTCAGCCTAAATTATATATAAAATTTAATTTTGCAAACAAATGTAGTTTAATAACTATTTTGAAAGACCCAGTCTTGGTCCTTAGGCATTTCAGCATATTTTTTAAATCATGTCAAAATTTTCAAATATAGATTCCCAAATATGGAGACCTATACTTACATGTAGGGTCACAGATAGCTTATACTTTCAATGCTGATATTTCCTGCAGAGTTGGCAGATCAGTTCAGTACCTGTAAACCAAGGGAATTTTTTTTAATACGAGGAGATGCTGTCATGTTTGCAGATACTAATATGTAGATGATTCTGAGGTATCTTAATCCAGATAAAAATTAAGATGCCATGGGATCAAAATTCTCTTCATAAGTGCTGTTCTACTGAACAGGAATTCTGCGACAGTTTTACAGCAGCTACCTGAAACAATATTTGTCCTTTAGTTCACCTCGCAGACTCCGCACAGCTCAAGGACTCTGGTTTGTAGAACCTAAATCTATAGACAACAGAAGTCAAAAGAAACCTTCTCCTTCACTTTAACAGCTATGAATTCATGTGTTTTGGCTTTTTTTTCTTTTTGCTATTTTATCTACTATAATTTTTTGGGTGTTTGCTGTAACCATGTATAAAATTAATAAATTTAGTAAGCAATGTATAGTGAAAACAGTATGCTGAAACATAGGCCATATGATAAATACATTATCGATACAAACATTTTCATAAATTGAAATTACCAGCTTTTATTAAATTAAACACCACATTTCTATTACTGTTAATTATAAATGTTCAGCAAATACATGCAAAAGGAGATTATACTGTATATATTATATGTTTCATCTCTAAGGGTAATAAAATTAAACTTATGCAACTTCTTTGCCTGACAAAACTGCTAATAGTTAAAAAGAACATGAGAAAAGCTGAATTGTCAAAACACATCTATGTGCTCCAATAACCTCTAAACACTAGGGTTACAGTGGTGTAGGCTTCCCTTGCACTTGTCAAATAATATACATACATTGCCAAGGAGAATTGTGAACTATTGACTCTAACCCCAAGTAATCTGTTACAGATACCAAATATATTCTATTAAAACACTTTGAAAATACAACAAAAGATGGAGTCTCGAAAATTACTTCAGATTTGAGGGAGTAATTGAATTGTAATGCTAGAGAGAAAGTGATAATTCAGGTTTTGTTGAACTCTGTTGTGGAAAGATGGCTGGAGGTAAAATTAGAGGAAACTGAGTAGTTATACTCACATCCTAACAGAAGTTATAACGGTATGGGAATTATAGGGTGAAATGCAGTTGCTGCTTCCTAGATGGAATGCAGTTGGCATGCTCAAATTCTGTGATGATTCCCCACACCCACAATCTGCAACTTTTAGCACCTGCTAAGGGGGATGGAATGAAGTGTGGAACAGACTGTTTACATCCTTGCGGAGAGGGGAACTTGATGGGACTTTGCAGCTGATAAACTGCATAGCACTTGTCAGTCAAGGTGGATAGGAGAAGATGTCTTGCTGCCGAGCCAGCAACAGTGGTGAAATCACTCTCAGATGAAATTGGTTTGGTTCATTATAACCTTAACCTAATTGCAATATTAATGCACACTTCCATCCCAAAGTTACCTACCCACAAGGTACAACCACCCCTCACTGAGCATGTGCTCTATACTTTTATCAACTAGACCTTTAAGAGCAAAGCGAGTGAATTTTACGCCAATCAATGACAAAGATTCTTTATTTTACAGAATTTAATTTATTTTAATTAAAAAGAATTTTACACCTTCAGTATGACTATGACATCAAGCTCCACCTACACACAAAGAAATGGTATAAAAGTAGGTTGCAGGTGGAAGAAAGTCAGGAAGACTCCGTTGTAGCTACTGGGATCAGCTGACAGCCTGAACCTGTGGCGTCCTCCACCGGGGCCCCTATTGGGTAAGAACCATACTCTGTGCATGCTGAATAATTTTACCGGGGATTAGAGCTTGTCTGTGCGTTGCTTTGAATAAGTTTTTGCAGTCAGATATTATCACTGACAATCCTTGAATCTTAACCTGCCACAATTTTCTATTAATAAAAGGCATTACTCTGTAAAGAGTCCTTCACCGATGCTGGCAGTGTCTGGAAGTGGGGAACATAACTGAATAAAGTGGAAGACCCACTGAGGAGTCTCCTTTATGCCACTGGTGTGTGTCCCTGAATAAGTCAGTTGAAATGCCCTCCAATCCAGCAGGACTGCTCAGTGAAGGGTCCCACTAATGGAACACTGACAGACTGGTTGGGCACAAGGGTCTTGGCTTTCCTGGAATGCCGACAGATCAGTCAAATACTAAGAGTAGAGGACATCTCCCATTTTCATGTGTCATTTGATGAATTTTGATAGCTATATTTTAATGAAAGCTCACAGTTTTATACTCATATACTATTAGATTCAGTTTTTGCAGGCCCTCCTTCCTTCCAACTGCAATAACAAGGCAGGCCCTACACATACCCAAAACCCCTACACAGCCTTTCCTTAGAAGGTGTCAAATTACATCCTCCAAAATCCACTTCTATGAAACAATGGTATTGCTCACTCATGAAAGGGTATGTTGTTAGAAGCAAAAAGATTAAAAACCAACAAAGCCAGTTCATGCCCTGCTTCACTTATACATTATCGTTTCCTTGTTAAGTTTTAGCAAGCTGCCTCTATTAATGCTTATGCATGTTCACAGTGGCAAAAATCTCTAACCCTCTTTGTATCTGAAAACTGGTTTAAAGCTGGACAAATCATCTCATGGTGTTTCAAAGCTAAAAACTGCTGAGATGTCTATACAAACCACGTGTCACAATTCCACTTCATGTGGGAAGCCCAGTTCTGCCCCAAGCTGAGGGCAATGAAGTAACATGTGATAATAAAATCTAGACTGGATGGTATTTTCCTCTCTCTCCTTCCTCTCTTCAAGGCTCAAAAATTGCATTTCAGGTACTGCAGGTAAGACTGTCAGCAAGCTCACATTTAGAAGAAAAGATGTCTGCTCACAAACAAGGTGTTCTGCCATGTGTTCACTATAAAAATCAGTTGCAAAAATGATTTTGCAGATAAGAATCATTGAGAACGGCTCCACAGTGTGATTAAAACTTCTCTTGTGTAATGTTTCTTCAAAAAGACCAGAGAAATCAGTATTTATCATAGCAAGAGAAATTTCTTTCCTCCTTTTCATTATTTTGTCTCTGAAATATGTAACATATTCATAGCCCTGTGGTAATATTGCAGCTTATGGGCCTCATTATTACCTCAGCTGTGTTTTCCATGGACTGCAACCATGGAAAGGAAGGTGAAAAAGCCCTTGTATTACAAGCCTGGACATTTTGCTGTCAGAGGGCATGGGTATCAAAGATGCTATGGAGAAGGGCAGGTCAGGTTAGGGGGCTGGACACAGGTTCCTATGATAATGGTTGCAACTGTGTACAGGGGGTAGAGCAAACTTATAAAAGTGCATTATAATGCTTCTTTCCATCTTCGCATTTGTGACCTGGCCTTGAAGCAGAATATTGCTTTTTTCAGAGAGACAGGGTGTACCAAATAGCAACTTCTGATAGAAAAAGCAGAAAAATGAATAGGTAAATGATAGATGAATGCTCTCAGACAGAATTTACCAAAATTTTTTGACAAAATGCATTTCTTATGAGTGGATGAGGAACTCCCACTTGTCAAAATGAAAAACATTTCACAGATATATGTTTATTTTGAAGAGAGATTTTTTATCCCAGAAGTAATGTCTAGTCCAAATGAGAGAAGAGACTCTTACCAAGAATTCAGTTTTTGTGACATTTGTGATGGTACAGTAGATCAGTATTTCTCTTGAAACATTTCATGAGAAGAGGTTATACAGGGAAATAGTTTTGAGGATAAAGGGGCCACTAACTGCTGCTCTTACGATGAAATGACTGCCTACGGCAGAAGAGAGTATGCAAGGTGGTCTGTGCTGAGCAAGCACAGAACTGAGACACAATGTCTTGCATTTCCTGTGCCTACCTCAGAAATTCCCTTTTTATGAACGGAAATGTGCATGCTGTGTAAGGAGGAATGAGCTCTTGGACTCTTAGAGATGCTTAGCACAGGCTCATGGATCATGAGCCTCGCTAAAGGTGGCCATTTAAAAAGTCACCCTTGCTCTTAGCAAGGGCAAGACACATCTCACACTGCTAGTGAAAAGCATTACACTTGAAACTGCCGGGCTCCGCAGGGGCTGCACACTGCATGGGTGAGAAGACAGAACATAAGCAGGATTGCTACAAAACTGAGTAAAAGGGTGAAATATTCCTATTATTCCAGTGAAGACGAGCAGCTGCAATACATTCCTCTAAAACAATTAAACTGAATGTATTATTCTCTACACATTACCAGCCAGAAACAGAGTACTATCAGGTTTCCCAAAGATATACATAAATAAAAATTCCCCCCATTTTTTTATTCCATTAAAGCAGAAATATCACAGCAATGAAAGTATCCATGTAGGGTTATCTTAATTAGTATTTTCAGTTCTCAGAAAAGAGAGAACTACTAACTCAAATAAATATATTTTCAGTTAATTGCTACTGCTGTACAACAAAGAATAAATTTTTGTGCTTTTACAAGCAGAGGTGAATTTCTGAGGCTTATCTTTCAAATGAAGTACATTTTTTAATCAAAAGCATCTCATAACTGCTGTTTGCAGCTTTTATCTCACTGCTGCTGTACATCACTTTATCTACTGAAAAAGCTTGCCCATTTTGTACAGCAATATGAGAGAACTGAAATTCAAAACATATAAAAATCTCACAGTGTTATTGTTCCATTAATGTTTTGTATATTAAGTAGGAACAATACCAGCAATGAAACTTCTATGCTACTATGATGGAAATAGTAGGGAACCTTTTAGTAGGTAAAATCCCAAGAGATTTTACTGCCACTTACATTCCCAAAACACAAAGTTCTGAGGGGAAAAAGTAAATATTTCCAGAGGTAATACTAATGTTGTCATTAGTGGAAAGCAAAGGTTTTTCAACATCAAGGAAATATCTTTTATAAAAATAATGTTAATTTTTTTTTATTCCCTTAGAAAGCAAAAGAAAATTTTATTTCCTTAAAACCCACCACCATCAAATCATTGTAGTGTTCCATTCACCAATTTTGATCAAAAAGATGAAATAAGACTGTCTCTTTAGCAGAGGTCATGTATCTTTTACTGCCTCCATCTTAAAACAACACCAGTGAATGGAACTCAGTGTTTTTTTCTAAAGGGCTTTTAATCATTCTTATAAAAAAAGATAGAATTTTAAGACCAATATTTTCTTTTGTTCATTTCTTCTGCTGTTAATCATGTCCCTGTTAGTATATCAATAGTTCATTGTTTATTTTCTATTCCTTAAATCACTTCAAGCTGTGAAGTCTGTCCTTGTCTAACATAATATAGGGAGAAGAGTGCAAAGACTGGTGCTAAGAACACCCTTAACAGGGGAAGAAAGATATAATGTGAGAATCAGATTCTCATTTTGATATTTATTTTGAAAAAAATAGGCATTCCCATAGTACTCCAGAGAGCAGCCTCCATCCTCATTCACTGAATAATGCTGTCATGAGTTCTTGAGCTTGCAGGGACATACAAGCCTTGGAAGGGAAAAGTTCCTATGTTGCTATCATCAAGGAAATTCTGCAATTTATGTTCTTTACAATATAGTCTTAATTCATATTTTGAGCTACAGTACCTTAACCTTTGTACTGTGGATAATTTCTCCACAAATGATTTAGCCTACTGACCATTTCATATGACTAGCCATATATCCTTGTTTGGAAAGCACAGTTTTCAATAAATTTAATTACTTTGCCCTACGGCTTGCATGGGAAAGGCTCATGGTAAAGGTGCAGCTATTAAATAAGTGCAGCTACTAAACAAGGCCAGCTGCTATTAAAATCTACATAGTAAAGGTGAAGCTACTAAATTAAGGTGATTACAGTTTGAAGGTGTTTCTAGATGAAGACATATGGGTAAGCTTTTGCACCTGTAGTGCATTTTACCATACACAATGTTGTAAAACTTGTGTGAGTGGCTCAGCAAGGTGTTTCCATGTCTTAGCTGTTACAATGTCATCTTAAACTAATTCCTACAAATATGAAATATATTATTGTTAAAATTTTAATCCATTAGAAATTCATTTAAACACTTGACTCTGCAATTCTGAAATTCATTATGAATCTCAAAATCTCTACTATACTTCAAAGTAAAAAATCCCTTTAAAAATTATTAAGTATTTTTCTAAACTGTATTGTGAATGGCACTCATAAGTAGAACACAAGTCCTAGTGAATTGCTGGTAGCTGGCTCCTCTCCAGTTTTCACAGGCTGTAGCACTTTCTAGCAAACTGAATTCATCCACTTCCCATAGCACTTGGTTTATATCTTCTCAAAACCACACTTTACTCCTGGTAGTCGTGAGATAAAAGTCTGTGTGTGGCTTCTCATTTCATTGTACCAAAATAACTGTTCTTGCAGCTCACCAGAGCAGTGTTTGTACAAGATGCCAGAGTTTCTGTGCAAGGCATGATGCCTTTGAAGGGAAAAGTCTCCAAATACATTGTTTGTATCAGTTGGGGGAGCCAAACTTGGCATAAACCATACCCCTGATGGATGCATTTGGATGAGGCTCTGAAGCATATTCTTCCATCATCTGTGATCAGGTATTCTCTTTGAGGGAAGTAGTTGAATTGCTTTAGAAGAAGGTTCAGAACTTAATTAGCATGTTAGCAAAGTGTGCAAAGGTCTGGGAAAATGGAATAAAGAGCAAGTCAAACCGCACCTGTAGGAACATCCTAAAACGATGCAATATGACTATCCTTTGCAGAGCAGAACGCTCTCATTAAATTGCTCATACAGAATAACATTCTCATTATAAAGAACAGTTTGGGGGTCTATCACTTTTCTATCATTAGCAGCTCCCAGAATTTCCATTATTTTCCTGAGATACTGTGGTACAGATGGTTAAGTTCCCTTCAGCACTTCCTTCAGACTGTAATGATATTTTACATCTGGATAATCTAATAGGAGTAATAATGTAATATTAATCCAATTTGAAATTCACTGAATTATTCTTGTTGATTTCAGTGGACTTTGAATGATAATTCACAAATGACCAAGAGGTGACACCAGAGTTTTGGAGACCAGAGGATCTGTCAGACAACTACCTACATTTTTTTCAAAATCTCAGGGCACTTCAAGCCATAATGTCTGAAAGCTAGTTTTGCTGTGATCCAAATTGGATTTGGTGCTGTACTAACACAAGATGCTTTGAAGAGGTACATGGTCTTTGCAACCCATATCATTTCACATGTGTTTCATAATCATAAAAATATCATTAAAATAATAATGAAGCATATTTATTTTATCAATATTATTCTTTCTTTCCTTGATCACAGGCAAAGGGTTTTTCACTTGTAGATCTTTGTGGCAAGATCCAGAGTCAGACAGGGCTTTGAGGAAGTTTATCTAAAATTTTTCTTTATGATGAATGTCCTAAAATATAAAATTACTTTTATCAATGTTTTTATTAACCTATAAATTGGAATACTTTACTTTTTAAATCAAGACAGACATTTCAGACAGATTAGGTACAAAAATCTTTGTCTTCTCAGAGTTTCCTTGCTTCAGGTTTTCTTGTAGCACTATAGAAGGTTTCTGAGATGCAGCAACTTCTGCATTGACTGTCTCTGCCACCTCCAAGGTCTGTCTATCTCATCCCTTCTTTCAATAGTGTTTTCATAGTTGCAGGTTGCCAGTGCATTTCTTTACCTCTTTATCTGCCTGTGAGCTGTCTAGTCTCACTGCTGAAACGGAAGGCTCATGTGGTCCTCTAGAGCAGCAACAACCTGCCACCTCCTTTCACAAGGATCTACATCTTCTGATCACTCATCTCTTATAAATAAAGAAGTAAACAGGTAGATATCAAATATCACAATCTGAATGACTTTTTTTGGGTTTTGAGGAAACTAAACCTTACGATATGACTTCCAAAGAATTTATCTGGCAAATACCTTAAAAATAGATGATGGTAGTTTTCCTAAGGGCATATGTATGTTGTTAAAAGATTAACTTATTTTTGGAAATCAGTTAAAGCTCTTAGTTCCTCTGGATTTTCTGAATTAGGCTGTCTTAATCTATATGTATCTAAAGATGGCTTTTTGCTACCTTGAGTCACAAATATTGCCTAAAAGGTGGCAATATTGTCATCTGTCTTTAGGTTGCTTCGCAGTTTGAAAGGGAAAGGGAGGAAAGCTGAAGGTAGTACTACTGAGATGACTGCTGAAGGCTTTCAGTTTCCCTCAGCCTTCAGAAATTTCTGCAAATTTCGTGGTCTTTAGAAAGCCTGGCTGACACTGCTAGAAGCCATGGCACCTCTGACAGATATCAGGGGAAACATGCTCCGAAGAACATGAAGAACCCCTGCTGCTTAAGTAGTCTTGCAAGCTAAAACTCTTACAGCTAAAACTCTTACAGCTAAAACTCCTGAAGAAACAAAGACATTATTCAACTCTGACATGATCTTCTTAACAGCTATACATATTTGTTCCATATTAAATACCTACCAGATTCTCCTAACATTTGTGTACCATACACATCTTCTCCCCTCGTGACATTCTACAAGTATTGGGAAGCACAATAGCAGTTCCTATATGCATGTATATTCTGGGTAAAATACCTTGCAACTTTCCTAAGTAATTTTTTTATGTAACAAGGTTAGCTCATAAGACTCTCCAAAATATTCAAAGAACTATAACATTGTAAAAAAGGCTTTATTTCCAATGGTCTTACAAAACAGTCAGACTATTATGAGTAAGTAAAACAATATTAAATAGGGATTTAAAAATCTTACCTTTTCCAGACCAGTAAGTCACGTTTCAACTGTACTTGATTAGTTTAGCACCTCAGAAATACAACATTTAAATAATTTGATTGAAATATATGTCTTTTTTGAGACTTTCTACATTCCTTCAGATTTTAATAAAAAATAAAACCTCAAACACAGGTATTAGTTAGCACTTCTGCTATGTCCAGGCATTCTTTTACTAAAGTAACCCACAAAATCAGAGAAAAAACTCCCCAAAGTATTAAAGTGTGAAGTGACTGTTGGCACAGCAAATTTAAGAGATGAGTACGTGTAGGTCAAAAGATCCAGGTCATGCGGACAGCAACCAACTTTATCATAATAGAAGGAACAATATGGTTAACAAATGAAATTTATGATGGTGTTGATGAGCTTTAGGGCTCAAAACTGACATCGGCCCCTTAGTATAATGCAAGCTAAGATCTGATATCCAGTATATTTATTTCAAATGTTTTTCTTTACTCAGCTGGTTTTTAGGACTTACCAGAGCATATTGAGTTGTGCCAACTATGCATGTTTTGTAACAAGATGACCTTCTAGCAACTCATAATGAATTTAAGTGCAGTTGTAATAAGAATATCAAAAGGAGTTTAAAAGTCATGTTTATAATCTTTTGGTGAGGCCACAGACTTCATTATCATAATGTTATAGCACAGATTCAAATCAATTTCAGTTATATGTCTAATGCAATCTCAGGCTCACAACCAACTGCTTCAATTATTTTTTTAGTAATGTCTCATCTAAAATTTCTCTTTTTCTTCCTGTTAGGCCCTTTCCTTTCACTCAAAACAGACATATATAAAAGGAGAAAGCAGCCATGGAGTTTCCTGAAGAGCTACCACATTTCCTCTGGTATTACAGCACATCTGCTTGAGTCAGGGCCAGAAATGACATTAAGTTGCCATACAAACTCAATGGTAAATTTGTTAAGTGTTCTCCTTTTGGCCAGAAGGGAATTTTTTTCTTTTTTCTTTTAATGGTTAACTACTAAACCTGTGGCAAACAACCCACTTCTTTAATAGGGATCCTTCTCTTGAAATTTATGTATTTGTAGCCAAATTATAAATCTGTGGGCTAAAAGACATCTTCCTTAACATGGCCTTTACTCCTGGTACAGAAGAGCTTTGAATTTCAAACATGGCAGAAGGAACAAGCTCTTTTTTGGTGTACCTTTCTCCAGCTAAGAAGAAGGGGGAAAAAAAGACTGCTATCTCATTATGTGGAACTATACTGACAGTGAAAAGAAGCTAATTTTGAAAGCATTGTGAATGAATTATTCTTTCATAGTATGACATCTTCAAAAATACACCTTGTGTTTGTTCTTAACAGAGCTAAGAATTCAAATCACTCCAGGAGATCCTGAGCAACACTCAGACTGGAATCCTGTATTTGGGGTAATTCAACTCTGAATTTTCATTATTTCTTTCCAAGAAATGCACTTACATAGTAATTTGCTGTTGTTTTCTGGAACCTACTGGAAAATGTCAATTTGAGAGAAAGAGCCATAAAACAGATCCCCTGGGTAAATTATGCAGCAATACCAAAATGTGCAGCACCAATTGGGGTTGAGATAGGTACAGAGCATCATACACACACCTTACAGTAGGGTACTGGGGTAATGGCACTGCATACATGGAGTTTACAGGCAAACAAGCACAAACTTCTCCCTTGCCTAGGGCTTTGTTTCAGTTCACTGAACAAAGCACTAAAAAGTAATTACAGTCTTTTTCTTGGAAATTGTTTCAGACCCTCCTTGGAGGTTTCTGCTTCAAAGCCATTCCAAATTATAACAAAAGAAAGTGGGCTATTTGCCCAAAGTTTGAGAAAAATTACATTTAATAGCACAAATGTGGTTTTTTTTGGTTTCTTCTCATATCAGGAAAGGGCAGCCAGGTTTGTTTGAAGTGTTATGTTCAAGAATTGCCTTCTTCCTCCAGATTCTGAGTAAAAGACAGCTGGAATCTGTCCTGACTAGCCTTATACATTACCATTAAGGCAGCTTCATCTCACACTGTTCTTAATTTCTTAAGCTGAAAAGGTAGAGAAACAGTCCAAAACTTCACAGGCCACAGATCTATTCTTTCTTCTGGTAACGCATGATGTCTGCCTCTCAGCTATGCTGCAAGGAACAGAGTCTGAAACAAAGACAAAGCCAGTCCAGAGCTTTTTTTTTTTCCACAGAATCTTAGAAGCCCATCAATACTTCTTCCATCAATAAAATTCTTTGTGGAAAGTATTGCCTGTGAAGTTCTACTTTAGGAAGTAGGGAGATGTGTCTTGCTAGTGACTTATGATTCACAGAATTAAAAGAAAGTCAAACCAAAAAATTCTAGAAAACAAACCAGCTGAAATATTACTGGCATCATATCTATTATCCCTTCTACTCAAGACAATTACATCAAATCACTAAAAAATAAGGTGTTGAAAATACTGATGCCATGTCAAAACAGAGTTAAAGCTCTCAACTCAAAAAGAACATATAATTTCTAGCTTCTCTAATTCTGTGTCTTGTGTTCATTAACAGTTCTTTTATGTAAAATATAATTCTAGATGGTACAGAATCATAAAAAATTTAAAATTGTGTTATGAATAAAAATAGAAGAATACATGCATTTTCCAGAAAAAGAATAATAAAAGTTATCAGTAAGACAAAGATGGAAAAAGAGTCACCAAATTGAGAAGTAACTTGACTTAAGTTAATAATTTTATATTATGATTAAGTGCTTCTGGTCTGTAGAAAACTATAGCACTGTCACAGGTTTTGCTGTCATGACAACATGAACCAGACTTATGCCTGTATAGAAGTTTCTGCCCCTTCTGAGCTCCTGTACGTATTTCAATTACACTGCAAGTATTTGCAGAGATGCTGTAAGACTTTTGCAAAAATCTAAGTTACTTTTTGACCGTTTGAAAGTTGTTTGCCCTCACAAACGTTCATGACCTGAAAAAATAACTTCTACTGGATGCATGAAGAGACCTAAGAGAATCTCTGTCTTACATAAATCAATTCTTGTACAAATAAATAGTAGTCAGCTTTCCATCTTGTCTAGTGACTATTTCACTCCTTTTCTCTAAAGGATTTGGTTTTGGTTAGATTTTTATGGGCTTAGACCTTGTCTCTCTATATTACATATAATCTTCTCTTTCCATAGTAAATATTTATTTCTTCTTTAAAGGAAGCTGGTTAGCACTGGCAATCAGGGTTAAGTTACATCATGTGGTGTTGAAAATATTTCAACAACATAATTACTCCAAATTGAAGTAACTTCTCCCATTTATCTTAGCTTGAAGCATTTTTGTTAGAAGAATGCCATAATGTGGTTCTTTTCTTCTCTGACTGTGTGGCACTGCCATAGTGCTAGGCTAAAGTGCCATTGATGGATTTCCTCCTGTGCTGCTGTGCAGCCTTAGCTGTGATGTTGTGCATAGACAGAGTTCAGAACCAGTTTAAAATTATGTCAATGACTGCTTTCTCTGCTCAAGAGGAGGTGGTATGAACCCATTTTGGGGAGACGAGAGGTGGAGAAGCGGCAGAGGCAGAACTTCTGGCATAAGTATTTCTAAATGCATAAGTAGAGACTGGTAGTTCTGGTCCCAGAGTGGCATCTCAGGAAGCAGAACGGGAGCAGTCCACAGCCACAGCAAAAAGTCACAGTCCCACCTAGTGCAAATGCAAGTTTGGTAAAAATAAAAAAAGGTTGGACTAATATAAACTGACTAAGGATTTAACAAAGGTCAGCTCTGAGTTATATTGAGCCTTAATAAG
The DNA here is from genome assembly GCF_009650955.1 of Corvus moneduloides. Classification (NCBI taxonomy): domain Eukaryota; kingdom Metazoa; phylum Chordata; class Aves; order Passeriformes; family Corvidae; genus Corvus; species Corvus moneduloides. The sequence continues at coordinate 31,240,768 of NC_045476.1, read as the reverse complement.
AATGAAAGATAGCTAACAGACCAAAGGATTGGATTAAAATTTTTCCACTCCATTTTGTCACTGGGTTTAACCAGAATTGACTCACAACTGATTTTTATAGTTCTGTAGCAACTGAAATTGATTAGACATATGTAAATAAGATTTGGTAAGACAAACACTTTTTTTGGTTGTTCTGAAACCACTTAACAGAGTAAACAATAGGGTCAATATATTCCATCTCAGGTTTAAACATAATTTCTACTTGACAAGAATAAAAAGGAATCTACATTTTTTTGAAGCCAAGCATTGAAAGAATTAGATTAGAAGTTAAAGAGCACAGCACAATGATTTAAAGGTTGACTGGGATTCCAAATTGTATTCTGTGTTTTATTACGTATTTGAAAAACTAATTATAACTAAAATGTAACTGATGCCAGAGGAGGACTAAGAATGTTTATAAAATACTATAATTGAATTATCACCAAGAAATTAGTGTTGTGAGATGAGAAAAATCATTATGCAATATCAGTGTGCTATCAAATGTGTGAAATCTAAACCTTTTTGGAGTTCAGAACATTTCATTTCAGCTACCTAGTAATTCACCTTTCAGCATTAGACACCATTATTGAATGATGAGGACTGTAATAGATGTTGAAATGTACTGCAGTATTCTATCCAGGTTGCTGCACAAAGGCATCTTCCAGACATTTGGACTATGTGTGCTAACACTCTGCCATATCTTCCCAAAGCTTATTTAATAGTCTGGTGTTTAAACTATCTCAGTGATTTATTGCAGTGTTAAAACTTATATTTCTTTGACAAAACATTACTGGTTTTAGCACTTTCTTTGACTCCCTGTAACTGAGAATATTAGTGACACAAGCATAATGTCATATCTATCATCTTTTAACAAAAATGCCCCAAAATTTTTTAGTTATCACCATGGCACTTGACATATTTTCCATCAGTATCTTCCCTCCTTCAAATTCCTTCACTAATGATTATCTTCTCCTCTATATTAAATTTTTTATGTTTCACTGCACTTGCAAATTTCTGTTACCATTCCTTCCTACAATACATTTTTATTGGCTAGATACATTATTCCTTTACATGATTCCACCTCTTCAAGCCTGGACTGTAGATTTTCCCACTGCTCCTTAATTTCAAAGAATATTCCAGACTTTCCTCACTTTGCTTAGATAGTTTTCATACAATTTTGTAGGATATCTGCATTTTTAGTACGGTTTATTTTTTAATTTTCCCAAGTCTCCCCTGTAAGTTCAAAGTGTGCCACATTACCTAGCAATACAAAATTCAATATAAAATTGAAAAGACTACTATGCATTTTACATCGCAGCAACAGTGGAGTTAAGAACAAGATTAACCTTTCACAGGTTCTGGATGTTTTTCAGCCTCGTCTCATTAGTCTCAATAAAACCAGCTATGAAAGGCTGAGTAATCCTGTAATCACACTGAAAAGGATTTCAATTTGCAAATTATCAGAAAGATTAATCCTGAAGACACAATACATGGTATCCGAAAAGAAAAGAAACTAGATCAAGGAAAGTGAAGCTGATTGTTTTACACTTTAGTTCCCCCTTGAATCTGGAGACACAATCCCTTAATAAAATATTCTAATTTTTCTAAAGCATGCACATGGTGAAACAGAGCAAAATTCTACTTCTTAAATTCCTTTAAAACCTCAGCAATTTTCCCCATATTGTTGACAAAGAAACATACCCACGCACAGTAAAACTAAAGCTGATTGCAACAGGACAATGTGGCTTCCTGATATTCACCAAAATACATAACTGTGGACAACCAATATGTTTTGGGAGAGCAACCCAGGAACAAAAAAGCCTCTCATTTAAGAACTCAGATAACTATAAAAAAGGAAACCTTGGTCAGCTAATAGTTGTTAGAGTCTATACTGGTCATCACACAGAGCTCAGAACCTGAAATCTGATTTCTCAGACATCTCTCTGACACCTGATGTTTTCTCCTCAGAAGTATCAGCTCTGGTCTATCAGGCTTTGCAAAAGCTGTTTCAGCTCTCAACTCATATTCCTACCTCGGTGTTTGCTATTTTGACAGTGAAAAATCTCAACATCATTTGGGTGTGTTTTCTCAACCTATGCTGAACAGCTGATATAGTAATAAAACTACTAAAATCAGTGTTTCCCTATATGGCAAATTAGACAAAAAAGGAAGTAGGTGATGTTTTTAATTTGAAATTCCACCTGAAACTTCACAAGCATTGCTTTGAACTTTGCCTATGTAAATTTCTCGTATGGAAAATGAAACAAATATTTTTCAATTTGTCTTATTCCACTTGGTCAATTTATTAGCAATTTTGTGATTTTTAAAAAAATTATTTAATAGCTTAGGCTATTTCAGTTCTCCTGTGTTTGCTATAGATTTTTTCTTTTAAATTGCCATTTTTCCTTCAATATGAGATAAATTTGTTTTAGGATGGTACTGGAATCACTTTTCCCCCATTACTTCATATATTGTAAATAAGAAGAAAATGCTTTTTTACTGCAGTCAGTGTGTAAAGTCTCTCTGTTTGCATTTTGAATGTTAGCTCATTGTCAAACACCAGAGCCAAAAAAAAGGGTTTTCTGAGGAAATCAGAGGTACAGTAATATTACGCCAACAAAAAAGAGGCATGAAATTTCATCAGTCTTATAGTGCTATATATTTGGCTCAATTAAAACTTTCACCAAGCTAATCTGATAAATAAGCCGTAACTGGATTACAGGATACAACAATTGAGAGCTCTGAAAATGGAAGGTGCTGTATGAAAACTGCTTATTAAAACCCCAGCTCATTTATTTGTAGGTGGAACAATTACATTTTAGAAAAGGATGACCAAAATTCTGTATTTTACTCCTGTCTTTATCTGTTATCAGCAGATAGCTATGAGTAAGACCAAAAATAGCTTAAGCATCAGTCCCATTACTTTTTCGTTGTGTTTGGTCAATAAAACAAATATTTCTGCACATAACCTGGTGGAATATGATCAACAGAAGGGACTCAACACACTGGTTGGAATTTAAAGTCATAAACTTTGAACCTCCTTATAAGAAAAGTAAATCCACTTCACAAAGGCAAGAAGCATCCCAAGCAGACTCTGACACTTCCAGTATAGTGTGACCAACCATTCTGAATCATTTTAGAAGAAAAAAAAAGCTATTAATGCTTCCCTAAACTCCACATTAGGAGAAGTGGATATGCAAGAAAGTACCCAAAGGAGAAATTAATAAAACTGGAAGTTCTTGTACTTGTTTTATTAAGAGAGAAAACACTTTAAGCATTCTTATATCAGTTCTCTTCCCTTTTCTGGGTTAGCCTGCAGATTTTGTTCGTACTTACCAAAAGCTTGCTGAGTTCTCTTCAATTTTTAGAGCAGAAGATCTATGAATAGGGGAAGACACAGCTACAACCACACTTTCAACATCAATATTCCACCTGTGTTCCCTGTAGATGGGACACTGATGCGGTTTGTCTCATCACACACTGAATTTTCCCTCATGGTGGATGGTCATTTAGGAACAATTATTAATTCCAAATACTCTCCAGCCTGGTCAGCATACTCACTTCCTTTGTACACACACTGTAGGTACTTTGTTGCTCCTCTCTCTCATAAGAGAAACATCACCCTTAAGAAATTCCTGGCTTTGGCAAGCAGAGCTCTCCTCCATCCTGCCTTTCACACTGCGTCATTAAGTTGGGCATCTGCACCTCAGTGAGCTGCCATGTTGTGGCTCCAGAAAGACAACAGCTCTGGGATACAGCAGTTAATTCTGCTTTGATGTTCATTGATTATTGGCACTTGTTCTCCTGTAAACACAGAGATTCCAGGAAGAGCTTAGTTTTGTATGGCAACAAAGAAACTGAAGTAGGTCAGAGTCTCACAGATAATTTCTATAAAATCTGATTATAGATATGAGTGAATAAAACTTACATATGTCACAAAAAAGCACCAAAAAGCAATCTAACAAGTAGTCCAACAACAGCAACCACAATGCAGTGAGGGAAGAATGAGTTATATAGCATGAGTTTGCAATGTGGCCAAGCCTACAAAAATACAATTTGACTTTTATTTTATTTTAAAGAACAAAGCATATACCTGTATCTATGTGGTGCACACATGTATGTTGACTATAAATATATACATATTACATGTATAAAGTCATAGAAAAATATAGGTGGAAAGGGCCCGTCTGAGGTCCTGGCCCCTTCAGAAACTGTTCAAAGCGCAGTTAATCTCAAAGTTGGAGGAGATTGCTCAAGGCCTTGTCTAGTAGAGATACACACAATAAAGCGAATTTGCAAAGTTCATAGCCAACCACTCACTGAAGTTATTTTCTTTCAGCAGTTGATTTTTTCCTTCATATTAGAGGGAAATAAAATGTATCTGATTCAATTCAATAGGATACTGATGACTTCTATAAAGGGTAAATGAGCAGATTCTGCATCAGAAACCTGAAGCAGTAGAGTTTACCACCTAGATCATTAACATGAGAAACAGAAACATATATTTATTCTAGTGTGGTTTCTGTTTCTGGTTGTTCTTGGTTCTTGAATAAAACTCATAGCTGGATGAGGAAAGTCTGCAAGGAAAGTGACAGAAAAGATGTCAATATTCAAGGGTGAAAAAGGTATGAAGAAAGAAAACCTATTTCTTCAGACCTTAAAAAGTTTCTTTGAATTTTGGCATGTACCTGTCTGACGAGGAGTGACTTAGTTTTGTTTTCATACCACGGGTATTGACCCTCTCTTTTCTCTGATCCTCCAGTTGGAAATCTTGCTAGTTTTAAGGAAAAAAGAAATAAACCCTCTATGAGTGAACAGCCTATTTAGTATTTAGCTGCAAAAATGTGAGTCCATATTAAGGAGCTCACAGTTCTGAGAGCTCACACATTTAAAAATCAGGGTACCCTTGGAAGTGACACTGAAGGAGTTAATACAACAAGCAAAGAGTAGTGTCAATGACCACGAAAAATTACACCAGAAATGCAGATGGAATAAACAGTGTCTTCAGTCCTGTTGAGACTGCCCTAAGTGATGTTTTTTCCTTTGGGTTTTTTTTGTTTGGTTGGTTGGTTGTTGTTGTGTTTTCTTCATTTGGGAAAAAAATTAAGGAAAAGAAACTTTGGCTGCAAATGGTCTCACTCCTACACTGGCTTAGTACAAGCATTTAAACAAAAGATCCCACAAGTTTTTAGGTGGACTATATTAATTCTCAGAAACATTCCTCTTCCTTCATAAGTCAGTTTTCTCTCGAAAATCATCCACTTAGAGAAATTGGAACAATTTTACAGTAATAGATTGTCCTGTAGCATTTTTATAATAAATTATTTCCCTTCCCATGACATTTTCTCTTCTTCATACCCCAGGCATCTATTTGGAAATTTTAGAAGGAATGAATATTTCTTGTGTACTTCAGATGATTTTCTGCAGGCTTTGTTCACTCCACTCTAGACAACAGAAAGAGCCATGATAGAACCATTGTAGATGGAGATACATCTAGCTGTAGACAAAAACTCCAGACTCCAAAGATGCTAGAATGCTTTCCCCAGGAATTATACAGCTAATTTTTTTTCCTATGCATATTCTAAGATTAAGGCTAAAGACTTCTAAAAGCTTGAGAGTCCCTTACTTTAAGGATGCTTTAATGACTTTATAGCCTATTCCTAAGCAAGGAATCATTTTTTGTCACTATAGATCTCTCACAATCACTTGATATTTTTGGCACCTGAAGTGTAAAATCTGCTGCTGACCATCCAGACAGAGCACTTTTGGAAGTTCAAGACCTATCTGGGCATATCTGGACCTATCTGGGTTTACCTTTGACATGTTCCTGATTATATTCAAAAGAAAAGCATTTATACCAACAGTTTTCACTGTGATAGTTTGCCACAAATTTGGAGTCTCAATAAAAGCCAGAACAGCTCCCAAAAAACCTATAGTAAAAAAAAAAAAAAATTCAGCTGACTTCAGCTCTTCCAAGTTTTACATGAATGATTGTAAAAACTTTCTTCTAACTTACCCATTTCAAATGCCAAAATGAGTATAAATAATACAGAGGATATTAATAATATTTACATTCAGCCCTTCTGAAATGAAGCCAAAGAAAGAAAACATCTTGTTCTAATAACATAGATACAATCATCACCAGTCTGTACAAATATTGGAAACATCATGCATTAGTCCTCTTTGGTGATTGAAAATCAAACAAATAACCAGTTATATTATCCATCAGACCATATTATTAAATAATAATATATGAACTTGTCATAGGTTAGCAAGCATAGTCCCAGAAGGGATGTTCTTGCTAAGGGGTGCTTACAGTTTCCTCTGGGAACTGATAGAACCTATCAGCTGGCCAGTTTGAATATGGACAATTCTCTAAGCCACTTAAAGTTGTGACCACCTCTGTGATCCACATTTAAGAATAGGCAAACTCCTCTCCAAGCTCTCTCTCGTTTCCGGCGCTGGGACAGGTGGCTGCAGGCCCCGTGTGGGGGCCAGCGGGCCCGGCCAGGCCCTGCTTGGGCCAGGCCGGGCCTGGCCACGGCCATCCTGGAGCTGACAGGCCTGTTCCAGCCATGGAACCCCCCCACTGCCTTGCCGTGGGCAGCCGGAGCGGCTCCTCTCCACTTCGATAAGGAAAATTCAACATTCCAGCTGCAAAGCTGCAAGGCCGAGGTGAGATTAACCCTTTTATTGCTGTGAAGAGCTGAAAACCTGAGGGAAGAGAGAGAGGAGATGCTTAAAGCTGAAATTCTGTTGTGAAGCTATGATATAGCAGAGTATCCCGTTGTAATTTCATGAAGATATGGGGGGTGGAGTGCTCAACTCGTAAGCAAAAGCACCTGCACTGAGATAGGCAGATGCTGACGCAGCTGTAATTTCATGAGAAGTTTGGACAGGGAGAGATGAACCAGATGAGGACTTTTGCTCCAAACGGGAAAGGAGAAAACCTCAGTTCCTAGAGATGCTCCCAGAGATAGTCCTAGAGGTGAAGATGAGGAAGACCCTTTGCTCCCAGGGAAGGAGAAGGGCCTCTGTTTTTGTTTCTGAACGGCTCAACCTTAAAATTGTACCCCAAAAATCTTCAAGAGTGGACCCTCGAAAGCAGTTGTGGGAAAAGCTGCAAGTCGGGGGAAGGGACTCACATGGGAGCAGAGAGATTCCTCTTCCTAAATGGACTGAACAATATTTGGAAGTGGGCGGCTGTCTCGTTGTGATAATGTTTTCAATAGCATGAGCAAGACGAGACTTCTCTTTCTAAATGGACTGAACAAGGTTATTATGGAAGTGGTAAACAGACTGAACATCTTAAGGGTTGTCTTTTCGCATTGTCAGTGGGAGAAAGGAGGAAGGTGGGGGGAGGAGGAGAGTTCTGAAGGTGGTATAATTTTTTCCTTTCCTCTTTTAGGTCTGTTAATAAACTTCTTTATATTCTTTCAAGTTTTGTGCCTGCTTTGCATTTCTCCTAATTCTTATCTCACAGAAGATAAACAGTAATGAGTATTTTGGACCAAACCACTACAGAACTGAAACAAGACAGACTCTATTCTTCATTACAAAGTAGTAGTTTCTTTATTGAATATCACACAGTGGTGAGAAAGAAGCAGTTATACATGTAAAAAAAGATGGAGCCAGAAATCTGTCTGAAATAAAAAATTGCCTTGGTTCATGGCAGTTATTGTCTCTGTGAGCAAGATTGTCCATTTTAATTGCATTTTTGGCTGGATTTTTAAATATGGTGTTTCAGAAGTGATTGATGTCAGTTGCAGCACAAGAAAAGGCAGTGTGGTACTTTAACTTGTGAATCTGATGGTTCAATGGCCATGTGTCCCTTGAATTCTCATAGAGCAGAATTCAATTTCCTGCTTGTGACTGGGAAATGTATTTTCTTTCAGAAAAGTTCTATTGCAACAGTGAAATGATTGACATGAATTCATGATGAAGCAGTGCACTACATACACTATTCCTATAAACACTATGAAGTGCTATGCTTGCCTTTAAAAGGTATTAGCAATAACAAATATTTGTTTTACTGAAAAGAAATGAACTTAACACTTTTCTAATTAAAAATTGAATGAGGGTTTGTGGTTTTAAACAAATCATCATCTACTGGGTATCTACTTTTCTAGAAGAAAAACAAAGTATCTAACTTAATACAGAAAAATTAAAAGTAATTCATGCAGAAGTACCGCAAATTCCATTTTCCATTATTACAAAAGTATGAAGCACCTTGGTAAATTATTACTGTGTCTAAGTGCCCTTCAGAATAAAGTATTTTCTGATGTCTCTTTATATATAAAAAGCTTGACTATTAGACCTGATGCTGTTGTGTGCCTGACAAAGGCACTTCCAAAACTTCTTTGACTCTCCAGCAGTTTAATATGAATGTTCTAGCTTTAAAATGGAAGTCTCTGTAAAGCTTGACTACTCAAAGAAATATCCTCATGCTAGTCTTTGCAGTGAAAGAAAAGGCTTAGGTAGGTGTGAACATACACATGGGATGAAGACCTGGCTGTATAAGTAGCTGCACAGACAAGGTTTTGGTCTCTGTGATTGTGGGACAGTCTTTGAGGAATGAGTACTTTGACAAAATGGGGCAAGAGTGTTTTTGCAAACAGTCTTGTTAACCTTTAGAGAAGAACTGTAAATTAGGTATATTGGGGTAGTGTTGTCATAATCCAAAGAGGAGGCAAGGTTTAGGAGAGTAAAAAAAGCTTTAGGGCACCAGAGGAAAATAGAACTCACATCTTTTCATGCTTTCTCTTCTCTACCCTTGAGAAAACAACACCACAGGGGAAGGAAAGGCCACACTTTGGGAAACACATGGGAGTTGCAGAGGTATGACCTCATTAAGCTTACAGAGATGCAGCTTGGTAGGTCTCACCAGAGCACTCCAATGAACTGATGCATGTTTTTTCAGGAGAGACAGGCTGGAAAGACAAGGAGGAAGGGTTTTGCTGTATACAAGGGAATGGCTGGAGTGTGCAGAGCTTTCACCACTGAGGAAGTGGTGACAAGTCTGCTGAGAACTTATGTTTAAATTTAGAGAAGAGACTGTCATGGGCAGCACAGGTTTGTGCTGCAGAAGAAAAAATTCGGGGCTAAATGAAGCCTGTAGACAGCTAAAAGAAGACTTGCAATCACCAACTGACTCTCCAGGGGTCTACATCTGAATGTCTGCTATAAAGCAAGCGAGCTGGGCACAAACAATCCTGCAGATTTCTAGTGTATGTTTAAGATAATTTATTGTTGCAGGTCAGCCATTCAGTGAAATACTTTCTTGAAACTATTGTTCACAATCAGTAAATATATCATCAAAAATATGAAAGTCAAAGACAGCCTTGGCTGGTAAAATCAAGAGACTGTGCAGTTTAAAATCAAGCAAAGTAAGGTGAACAGCAGAATCTCAAATTTGGATTGGAGGAGAGCAGATTTCTGCCTATTCAGGGACCTATTTGGTAATATCTCATGGGATGTTGCCCTAGAGGGCAAAGAACACCAGAAGAACCAGCTGATCTTCAAGGACAAGCTCCTCAGAGCACAAGAATGGCTTGATCTAATGTTCTGTAAATAACAGAAGTGTTACAAAGAGCCAGCTTGATTCAACAGGAAACACCGAGTTCAAATATAAAAAAGCAGTTCACAGAGTAAGAAGTTGGAACAAGTTACCCAGGAGAAACATAGAGTGCTTGCAGAGATTATGGTGGAAATGTCCAAAGCTCACATGTTGCTCCAACCAGCAAAAGATATAAAGAGGGTTTCTGTAGCTACACTGGAAACAGAAGAAAAGCTGAGGAAAGTGTGGGTCTGCTGCTCAATGGGGCAAGTGACAAAGTGACATGAAAAACTCTGAGGTGCTCTCCCACAGGATCTGTAAGAATGTTTGAGGAGCTGTGAGGGCTAAGGGCAGACCATAAAAGTGTAACCAGTGGCTAAAAACCACTTAAACTATGATACAGTCTAATTTATTCTCTAGTTTTTATAGTCTTATTTCTCTTGCATGCTTTTATATTTAGGATGATTATATTATCCAAGTGTCACCTGTGACAAAAGATACCTAGTTTTGACACAGTCATTCTGAGACCCAGGCCAAAGGGTCCAAAGATTCCTGTACTTCCCCTTTCTGAACAGAGATTCTCTTCCAAAGTTTGTCTGATATACTTATCTATATTTTTGAACCTATCTATGTTTGGAAAGTAATTAAGCTTTTTTTTTTTTTTGCAGCAACAATGAATCTAAGACCACTAGTGTCTTTGGCATTTCTAGGCATCATTTTAAAACTATTAAATAATGATCAGACATAAAGCTTTGTAAACTAGAAAATGTTTGGTTTTGAAAATTACTTTAAATTATATTAGTTTAAGTTATTGGTTTTCTTTTTGTGCTTCGTATTTGATATATCCCCTGAACTCACTTTGCTACTTATGCTTCATTTAATTTTTAATTGCTACCAATTTTCATAGCTGGGAAGGTAAGAGGTCAGTTCATTTTTCCTTTGTTGAGAAAGCAGGAAATGTTTTCACATTTGAAGACTGGATTGTGCCTTTCCTTTCTTATCTTCACCTCTCCGGAAGGCGACTGACTATATCCCTTTGTAACTCACACATCATTGTGCAACTATTGATTTCAAGGATTCCCTAAAAGCAATTTCTCCTAATTGAAGCACACCAAGCTATAACTTCAGCTGTATTAAGTTTAAACACCTTTTGTACCATGTAAGTAGCAAATATTCCTCAGGAACCTTTTGGTACTATACCAAACCCTTCTTTATTATACTAGGTTTGGCTTGCTGTCTCACCTTGAACATCTTAAACTTCCTTAGGGATATATCTTCCCTCAAAAGTTCCTCTGATGTACTCTACCAAGATACATAACACAGTGCAACTTTCCAAGTGTGGATGCCACCATGTGCAACTATAAGCATTTGTAAGGAAGTAACTCAGATAAAAGACAGAAAATAAACCACACTGAGGCACCTCTAAACTTGTTTGCCTGTACCCACACTAGAGTTTCTTTGGGTACAATTAATATAGTCTCAAAAATAGAATAGGTACTGCCTGAAAAGAGTAAAGTTATTGTCTGGTTCCTGAAATTTTGGAGGTCCTTGGTGTTTTCATACTTTTTCATTGCTTCTATATACTTTCCCCACTTTGTGTTGTTTAACCTGAGGGCTGTTAAATCTCACTGGATGTTAATGAATCCTTTATATTCAACTTGGTCAAACAATATCATGAGACACAGAGGGCGTATGAGGCATACTGCTGTGGACAGCTTGAACAATTCCATTTACCATGTACCTGCCTTGTTTTACCACACATCAGCTTACCTATGGTAGTGAGCAATTGATGAAATTAGAGTAATTCACCTATCTTTGAAGCAAAAAATTCCAGATCAGTTTAAATCATTACAAAGGTAGTGATACACTCAGCTTAAACAGTTTTAAACTCTCTGTACTCACTCTGCAAGAGCACGTAAGATTACGCCTATAATTGTGTTGTTTTTCATCAATCTACTCACCTGCCCTCTCTATAACGATGAACTTTCACTTTATTTACTCTGCTTGGACTTTGGCAAATTTCACAGCATGAGTTATTAGACCAATTCTGCATACCATTCTCTCTTGCATCATAACCCATATACATTGTGTGTGACGAGTATTTGGATCTTGTATTTGGTTTTAGTTCTACTGGTTATATAAGGTTATGTAAGAGATTTCTTGCCCTGGGAATGAATTTACTTCTAAACCACAAACACAACATTTCTTATTTAAAAACTGTTACCAGGCACTTCAGATTATTGTGTTGTTGCCCACTGTCTGTTGTAAGTCTCCTCAAAATCTATGCAAAAAATACAGATCATATTTTTATCTTCTTTGAGGCAACTAAAGAATTAAAACACTTTATTCAGAGTGAGTTTGTATTCTTGGAGCCTATATGAGTGCTCTGACCAAGAAGACAGGGGAGCTTCTTTTTCAGCAACAGTGTTTTTCTTCCCCAGGAATATTTTCAAACTTCCAAAGAATTTTCAAAATTCATCTCCAAATTCACTCATCTTGGACTTCCCCTTTTATTCAAATCATTCTCACAGAGAATTGCCACTACCTGATATTGCTTGCCAGCTTGTCTCTTGCACCTCTCTTTCTTAGGAATAGCTGAAATGGAATATTTTTCTCATTGAAGAAAATGTTCTTGAATAAACAGTTGTCTCCTTCTTTGTCCATTTTTACTTTACTACTTCTTGTTCTCCTGTTAAAGTCACCATTTTGGTAACACATTTTTAAACATTCTAATAAATACCATGATTTTTAAAAAAATTATAAGAGCAATATTTCCTTTTGTTGTGGAAAATAAATACTTAAATATGTTTATTTTTTAATATGACTCTTGTACTGTTTACCAATATTTTTATCTTTGAAAAGAAGGCGCCTGAAAAATCTTTTGATCATTCAACCCTATCAGTAAAAACATTTTGAGTGTGCATCACCTACATATATCGATATAGATTTTTTTATAAACCGTACACAGGCATTACTGTGCTTATGTATTATGTACATTAAAATCTTAAAAAATCTTAAAAAAAAAAAAAGGATGAGATAAAGACAAAATAAATACCACATGGATTTTTAGAAACGTAATAAAATATATTTTCAAAATATTTTCTTCCCACATCCCAGCAGATTGTCTTGCACAATCCCTGAGATGCACTCACCTCACTTTGGAAATCACTGGTTTAAGTAGCTTGATTATCAGCACTGAAACAGGTTTATGCAGAGCCTTGAAAGTTGCCTTTCTTGTTGAAATTTCTTTTCCTACCTTTGCACACAATATCAAAAAGGGCTCACTAGAATGTTAAAGGTTGCCTGTGGGAAGAAAAATATTATGGCGCAAGTGCCTGTATATCTAATTGCATTTTTTAGATTGGATATCAGAGCATAGAAAGAATTGGTTCTGGTATTATCAAGCCTATATTGTCACGAAGGTGAAGAATGGTTGGTTGAAGCACAATACTTCAACACAATCATGTAAGTCAGTCTTTGAGAGGCATCAGAGAGGAAAGGAGCAGTTCTGTCTGAAAGAGAAAAACAGAAGCTTTGAATTTAATGTTTATGGGATTACTTTTTTTTCTATCTAAACAAGCAAGGGTGTCTAACAAATATTAAGGCAAGAACACAGGGGAGTGAATCCAGGATGTTTTGGAAGGTAAAAGGGCTGGAGGCTTCTATTTTCCAAACAGTCAAAGGAGCAAGTAGTGTTCCCAGGAACTGAGGAGGGGATAGAATGTGTACTCTAGTAGCTGTAAAGCATTCCAGGCAGGCCTCTGAGATATACAGAATTTATGTCATGGTGATTACCCATTTAAAATCTAATTCTTGTTAAGACAGACACAGGTGACATTTGCTTAACCTCTACTGTGAGAGTCAAAATGCTCTTTGAACAACTAGAGATTTAGTCAAGGCCAAGTTCTGAGTTACTACACTGAATAGATTCTGTGCCAGATACAAGGATACAAATTATGTCTGAGATGAGAACGGAGTTGAATCAGCCATTGCCATCATCCCCTTAGATGATGAGTTGCTATCCAATTTAGTATTAGAATGCAGTACTCACAAAATTACCTCACAATGAATGCAGAGGAGAGGAGGGAATGAAGAGGAGAGCCCTTTTATAACTCCAATTCTGCTTTTGCTGTGAGGGCAAGCAAGTGAAGTTTTTTCAGGAACCCCAGCTGAGACTGAAAGCATAGAAAAATGCAAAAATTAAGACTACCAATATGCTATACAGTTCATTATACAACAAAAACTGTGTAGTGCAATATAAAATAAAAGCTAAGGGATGGGGAAATAGCTAATTTTCTCCCTTGAAGGATGTATCTTCAAGGAGTTCTTAATAAGGCAGGATCTAAATATTAAAATAACCGTTGATTTGTATAGGCTGTAGAGTTTTTTAATATATTGATTTAATTAGTCACCATTGAACCATATTTAGAAGATAAGTGAAAGCCTCTAAAGACTTATTTATTGACACCATATGGCAATTCTTAAAAGTGATGTTCAAATTATGTATAATGAGCCACATAAAAAAAGAGGATGTGCCATAAAAAGGACTCCCAAACAAAAACGATGCTATTGTTGAAGAATATAAGTTTTAATATGGGATTTTAGAATCTCTTCCAGAGATGAGGTGCCCTACAGCTGACTGAAAATATTTGCAGATAGTGTTCATATTACATGATGTAGCTGCAAAAAGCACATTTTTATGATGGATTAGAAAACTACGGTAGGAATAGACAGAGAAGATGAGTCAGGGAGGCATGAGAACCTGAAAGAGGATAGCAAATCAGAAAGATATGCTGCTCACATTTTCACTACATTAAATGCACCTCTCAATTTAAAAGTATCTGCTCAGGCATCAACCTGCAGTTACCTATTTTGATACATGATACTGACTACAACTTTCATGAAATAAACTCTGTGTCTAATGTTTGTCAAGCAATTCTTAAAGCATCACTGTGGTATTACCGTCATGTGAATTTGGTTTCATTTGTGATCATTCTTTTGGATGTGTTTCTCAGAAAATTTTGATAACTCAAAATACTTATAGAAAAAAATGAACCCGTAGTATGTATTACACACAGACACAGACACAGACACACACACACACAAAAGATTTCAAGCTGTAGCACTGAAAAGTAGAAAAACTAAAATTATGGCTTCAGCCTGAGGTCCCCGTGCTGATGGTGATACCTCACTGGATGACATTCTGTTCTTCCTGAACTATTTGAGAAGTCCAGGGGAAATATTTTTCCCTCAGTTAATTTTTTTCACAGAATCTGTACCTCTTTACGTAGCTCATTCTTCACCTGTCTACCTTTGACACAAGCAATTTCTTCTTTGCTGCCCGGGTACCACCTGGGAAAACACTGACAGTACAGGCCACAGACTCCTCAATCTGTGCATAATTTTTATGATATAGAAGCTGCTGTGGCAGAATCATTAAAGAATTTCTGTCCCTAAACCGCTGGCTGGCTGGAGGGAGCATAAAACCTCCTGATTTTTGCTAACAAATATCATGGCAGTTATGGCATCACACTGTGAATGGCATATTGAACTCATCTGTGTCCAAGAACAGGAGATTAAGTAACAGTATAGATCCTCATGAGCTCACTAAAGAGGAGCGTGAATGAAGAGCAATTGTTCCTGAAGGGACTCGAATGTGTTAAACTAGTATTGCTACACCTGTATCACAAAACTCCGTACTAATTTTTAATGGCAAGTCATAAGGCAATTCCTAACAATAATGCTCAATTACAGGCCAAGGCCTACTCAGCCCACGCAGTCTTGGACTGAAGATGGTCGCTTTGGGGGCAGTACTGGAGGTGGACAGCCTATTTTCCAAGCAAAAACTGGAACAGACTGGAGAAGGTGGGCTCCAGTGAACTGAGCTTCTACTCTCTTCATTGAGTGTGTAGCTACATCTAGGCGAATTTTCATTGAAAAAGAACTCCCACATCACTGACCCCAGGGCTATTCTTTCCCATTCCCTGCACCAATCAAATTCCTCCAAAGCAGTGTGTTTCCACTCTCCAGCAAAGGTGTAGTACAGGTGTTTAACATGGTACCATAGTCCTTCTCCCTTTCCCCAGTCTCATAAACAGCTACAACAGTTTGGTTAAAAACACCTAAAAAAAATTTTGGCACATGGGCATTTTCAATTTGAATAGTTTAAATGAAGCAGAATTACAATAATGTAGAGACAGGATTTTAAAAGAGAAAATATCAAGCAAGTTTCACTAAAACCAATGTTATCTAGGTCTACCATTTGTGATATGGAATACAAAACCCAACCCAACCCAAACCAAAATAACAAAAAGACTCCAGCCAGCCAACCAACCAACCAACCACAGCAACAGCAACAAAAACAATCAGTAAGCCTAGATCTGGATCATAAATTATCTGGCAAAACTTGCTCAGTTAAAGTCTGGATCTGGCTCTGCTTAGAGTATAGACCTAGTAAAGTTCACCAAATAAAGTCATGCTAAAAAGATGTTATGAAAGGCAGAGTTGCTGATGCCCCAGCTGGCCCATTTGCCTGATATTTCTCACGTTTCTGAAAACACTTAGAGCTCTTGTCCTAAGAGCATTGAAAAAATTTGAAAGAATAAATGGCTTGTACACCAGTGATCCTGTGGAAGTGCCTTTGGTGGTCCTGTAGATGTCTCCCCAAATTTGGATAACTTTAGATCTTTGAGGAAATAAGACAGAGTTTGTCCATGTTCAAAATATATTTTTGTTGCATTTTAGTGGATGAAGTCTAAAATAATTCTATC
This sequence comes from Corvus moneduloides, assembly GCF_009650955.1. Taxonomy (NCBI): domain Eukaryota; kingdom Metazoa; phylum Chordata; class Aves; order Passeriformes; family Corvidae; genus Corvus; species Corvus moneduloides. The sequence goes on along the minus strand of NC_045476.1, from coordinate 31,224,424 downwards.
ATTACTGAAGATGCTTGACTGTACCAATGTTCTCAGGCCCGAACAGGATAATATGCAAGAGCTTCCTTTACAGAGAAATTACGTATTTCCAACCCAGTGTACAAAAAAAGGCTGTCTGTGCCCTGTACCAGGTATTTTATCTAGAGCTAATTTTGAAAACAGAGTTGAGTACAAGCATTCAGCTTTTTGTTCAAATTCAGAGAGTATAATGGGTGGCTCAGCAGAGGGAAGTAGACTGGAACAAAGATTACACAGAGACTAAGATTCATGTGGAAGGGAGGCAAAGACCAAAAAGTAGAGATGAGATCCCAGGATTTAGCTGGTAGAAGACAAACTAGTGAATGTACAACAAGGAGCTGAGGTTGGTAATCAGACCAAAAGGGCATAGACTCTGTCACAGGACTGGTATGAGAGGAAAAGATAAATACATTGAGAAGCTATGACAATATGAAGGAAGTAGACAGAGAAAATTGTGCAGGAAGCGTGATGGAAGGGATAAGGAAAGAAGAGCAAATTGGAAACATGAAGATGAAAGAAACAAATTGGATTAGGTGGATGGGATGAGAATTCAGGGTGGGAACTTTAACAGGAATGTTGCACAGTCTAGAGAGTCCATGTGGAAAGAAAACAAAGGGTAGTGAGATGGATAAGGACCTGGCTGAAAAGACAGGAGAAAAGAGACTATGGCACATCTAGAAGTCTGTTTCATAAATAACCTGAACAAGGTGGAAAGATATAACACCTAGGAAACCTTATTTAACTCTGGCATTTCCTGACTTATAAATAAACAACTCTTTAGCTTTAAAAGCCATTGTTTAAAATAATTTTCATGTGTGCTTGTGAGTGTACAAGTATTAAGTAAAAAATAATGAGGAAGAAAAGATTAACCAGTTTGTGTGTTTCAGACCTTTCCACCTAAGATAAGAAAAAGACTACAGCTTAAGCTATATAAGCACATTACACATGTTGCTGGGTTTTATGTGCCATTTTTACTTACAATTGTTTATTCCAATAGACATGCTATGCAGCTTTTCTGTTGTATTAACTATATATATAGTTAATATATACATATATATATATGTTAATCAAATAACTGAATATATATATATGTTAATCAAATAACTGAATGGTTTTCTTTTGCTATGAGCTGAAACTCAAGTATGTCTTCACTTGCCATAGTCCATGATAGTCTTAAAAAACTCTTAAATGAGAAATGAATTCCATTCATGAACATACACACCATGATGGGCTGCCAACATAAATCATCCCGCTTTATATTTCACATATTTGGCCCATATAGCTTTTTTCCACCTTATTTTTCAGTTGTCAGTAGATTTGTAAGATGTCTTACTTGGAATCTTTTGGATCTCCTCCAGTGATTTGGGATCCCCTAGGGTATCTGGTACAGATTGATTTATTATAATAAACATTATGCAGTTTACGCCTCTGAACAGCCCTTGCTGTAGCAGAGTGTTTGCTCCAGCAAATGATTAATAACAAAATGGGTTCACTGTACACTCATTGCCCACATACTTGCAGCTATTGGAATGATATAGCATTACGAGTTCTTATGGCTAACCAGGGGCAAAAAACATCCTTCTTTCCATTTCCACAGCTACCTCAACAGATAACACTGAGAGCTGAAAGCAAACTGAAAAAATTGAAAAAATCTGAAAATGAACCAGAAAGCAGAGAACAGAGCACTGAGTAGACAAATGTATTCAGTTTCAAATTGCTAATAATTTTCACCCACTTTTAACACCTTATTTCCCAATCCTCCATTCATTCACCAAAAATGTTTTTACCTGAAGCTTTCCAAATGACTCCTCCATTTAATAGACACTTGTTCTAATATTTTGAAACCAAGAGAAAGTTTTTCTTACTAGGGGTATTTTCATTTATAGGTAATTTCTTTAAAAATATGTGCAAATTCTAATGAAATGTCTCTTCCTACATTATACAGATAATAGAGACAAATTTATTATCTGTAATACAAAAGTGTTATACAAACAAATAAGCAATATAAGTCACAATATATTTACATTACATTTCCAAAAAGTTGTATTTTCAATTTTATTGATTTTGACTGTAATGATTACTTTTTCATTGCAGAAAATATTTCAGAACAAATTTTTCCGCACTGAGGTGTAAAGGCACTTCAAATGTACCCCGAGGAACTAGCTCAGCTCTTTCCAAAGCCCAGCTATTAATATTCCAGTTTGTTGTTAGGTCCAACATGCCTGAGAGGTGGGGGAAAAACATTTGTTCCTTTTTTCCACAACTGAGTATCCAGTCTTATGGACTGAGAATGTGCCCCGTGAACAATGTATCCGAAAGAACCACAGTCACTGCCCTGAAGATTCTAGAGTCCAGAGACATGAACAGGACAAGAAAGCAGGCAAAGGTAGAAGTAAAGGAAGCACTGGGCCTAGCACAGGTGCATGTGGTTTTATCACATAGTTTCTCAAAGGACTGCTGACTCTAGCCCACAAAATATGTCTTTGCATGTTACAGAAGAGCAAGGTAGCACAGACAGTTTAGCAGTACCTCCTTGCATAATGCAAGGACACAGTCCTAAAAGCATCTCAGTCTGCTAGGAGAGGTACTCAAAAAGTAAAGGCCTAGATAAATGTCATTGCACTGATTTTATATGGAAATATAGGATCTATTTTCTTACTTAAGAAAATAGATTCACTGATTTATTTGGGATTACTTGCTCAGGACGGAACAGCAATAGGTAGAGCTCTCTCAGATAGAACCATTTTGATGATGGGGTTTTAATCAGTCATCTGAAAGGCTTTCATTATTCAGTGTCTATAGGCTTTTACCAAAATGAAACATGATTAGTCTAAACCAATGGTAAAAATTTAAAGAATGTTCTTTAAGGTAAGACAGAGCTATGCAATATGGAGAAAGAAGGAAGGGAAAATACTTTATGCCTCTGTTATATATTAGGTCTACTATAACAAGACTCACAAAGAACTGAACACTACCACACTTCCCTCTCCATTCTCCTCCCATTCAACACACATTTTTAAAAGGCTGTGAATTTGTGAACGTTCAGGTCTTTGAAAAAAATGAATACTAAAGTTTGAATCATAAACTCGGGTACCTTCCATCACTGCACACATTTGCTAAATTGGTCCACTTAGCTTTTAGACTGGAACTGAGCAAAACATAATGTTATACTACATATTAAAAATTAGTGCTGGGAATGCTGCCAAAAGCCATACACATGCTCCACTGGTACTTCTTTGAAGATACTCTCTTTTTCTTCAGAAATTCAGCGTCATGAATTTTGATTAATTTCTTCTGTTACAACAGCAGTGAAAACCTTAAAAATAATATGACCAAAGTTACTAAGAATTTGAAAGAATAGATGAGGTATGGGAGCTTCCCCAATAACCTGGCTAGATATTAGAGCAACACCTTGGACAGTGAGATCCTAGCAAATCAGAACTGCCAAAATTCAGCCATGATTGAGCTTTAAAGCTGCAGTAAAGTGTTACTAAGTGCAATGTTCCTGGCACAGCTATCACGGCGTTTTACACGGCACCCTCATCCACGGTTAGGGGAGACAGAAGCATTCACTAAGGGATGGATCCAGAGTGACGAATCTTCCCTCCTCAGACCATCCGCTCTTCAAGACCACAGAGAGATCTTTTAAAGGAGATGCAGTCTGTCTGTCCATCCACCTGCAACACCCTTCGCTGCCTTCTGTCATACGTGTTTGACTGCGTGAGAAATCCCTGCAACCCAGCAAACACACTGTCTAAGTTTGACCATTTCCACATGCCTAATGAAGTAGTTTCACTCTTTACTTATGATTAATGATATGGAGCTTTCTGCTTCCCAAAATGCTTCTTCACAGTACTTGTGGTAGGGATAAAATCACAGATAACATAAAATAACATGGCTAATCAAATTCACTATTCTGCACCAAGAGCACAAAATTCTCTACCTGGTATTTTTTGCAAAAAGGCATCATAAGTAAATCCAGCAGCTAAATCACAACACACAAAGCATATCGAAATGGGTACAAATTTCCTGACAAGATACTGGTTTCAAAGGAGCCTGAGAGCTCATTTTCTCTCTTCATGCCATAAAATAACCATAAATTTAGCTTCCTAGAAATATTCTGATTCCCAGAAAAATTTCCCCAAAGCAAGGACTATATTATGATGTCTCTAATGTATTGCATCAGCAAGTTTCAATGCTTTCTACAACAAAGGATAAACAAAACATGTTTATCAAGTCACTACTTACATAGAGCACACAGTAGATAAATTTTCCATCTGCTAATTCTAAAGCAGTGAAAACTACATTTCTGAAGTCTAAATGAATGGCATTGAAGTGCTGAGGAGAGGGCAGTCTAAATAACTGTCCAAGTTTGGTGCTAAGTAACTTCAGCACTTTTAAGAGTTTTTCTTTCCTTTTAATTTAAAAATAAATGTGTAAAATATTCCATAAACAGTAGAGGAGTAGGGACATGTGCTACATAATTTCAAGAGAAAAAGCAGAAGATGCAAAAGCAAGAAAAACTTGTCACAGCCCCCACTGTTGTTTTTATCCTTGTGTCAATTTAAGCATAAATGTTTAAGTTTTCAAAGTTAAATAAGCACCTTAGCTATGTTATTCTCCTTAGTTCTGAGTTCTACTGAGTTCCAGTGTGTGTCTAGATGTCACAATCACCCTTGAAAATCCTCACATACAATAATTTCAATTCTGAAGCAATTTTACTCTGAGTCCATAATATGAAAATGCAATCAGAGTATGATCCTTCCACCAGATTTTTGTTTACACAGTATTATATGCTGACTGAGAATAAGATGATAATTTGTGACAGAATTACCTGATATTTTATATACTTATACTTTTCAGAGTTTTCATGATTTGTAAGTTTCCAGCATGAGGCTACAGGCAAAATTATAAACTGGGACCAAAAAAATATAGATTCATAACTTTCAGTGTCCCAGTTGCTTTTTTTTTAAGAAGAAAAGAGCGCAAAGTCTTTAAGTGCCTGTTTGATTTATTTGTTCCTCACAGTTATATGCAATTGCAAAAAATTTTTGACCTTTTTATCATTCTTATTATTCCATACAGAATACCTGAACATGCTCCTATTGAGCCAGAGAGGAGTCTGCCAGTTCTTTCAGTCAAATCATATTGAGGAATAGACCTAGCAGCAAGTTTTGATATTGAAAATATATATTGACACTTCGACTCATCATCATTTCTTACTGAACAGTGCTACTAGTAATCCTTACTTGTTTGTCTGAAGGAGCTTGTCAAAGCCAGGCTTTAACAACATTGCTTTTATATTGGGTCTGTCTGGGATGAAGTTACTTTCTTCACAGCAGCCTGTATGGTGCTGCGTTCTGGTTTTATTATTCTGTAAATAGAAATTATTATTGTTTCTTATTTAGAAAAGAAAAAGTTTAAGTGAGAGAAACGGTGAGGGGGTGGGGGGGAGTAGTTGGTGTGGTGGAGTAAAGGAGCGTGTCATCTCCTTCCTGCATCCTGCATTACCCTAGTATTTCTTGCTTTCCTCACACTTGTGTCCAATCTCCAACTTTTAGTGCATTCCTAGCTGCAACAAACTCTACAAAGTCCTCTTTGAGTCTTTAGGAACAGTATCATCTTTCTATTTATTGTGAAATTTGACTTGGTATTCAGTGAATTTTAATTCTTATATCTCATAATCTCTGCTCTTAGCTGTCTGCATGCAGTGTCCTCTCACAGGGTACATCTGAAATGCTTAGGAAGAAAACAGGATTGACTCATTTATTGTCTTCCTGATTAACTGTTATTTAACTGCTGTGTTTTCAATCAACTCAACTAGGTCTCTCCAGAACAGGTACTGTCCAGGCACAACTTGGGGAAATTCCTGAAAGTACTGCCAAAAAGTAACATGGACAACCATGTACATCAGTTTTGGCAATTGACTATCCTATTACAGTACCTCAAAAGGCTTTACAGACCTCATGCAACACATACCTGCAACTTCATGGTAAAAAAAATACCACTGTCATGAGCTGCAGCACAATCTTAAAACCATTCAGGACACTTTGAACTGGAAACGTCCCTCCCTGCCTCGTACCCTACCCCACCTCCCCCCACACACACTCTCAAAATTCAGACTTGGGGACAGCTGCACAAATTCAGTATGGTGTGAAGAAAGGAATCTACTCTAGGAGTCTGCTCTGTGTGTACCAGTCAGTCTGAGCATGCAGTCTTGAAGATAGCATGAGCTCTAGGATTATCTTTTCTTCAGTAGCAAAGACAATCCTTTCAGACTGTGTGCCTAATCCACCTTTGTTTCAGAATGTGGAAGTCTTAACTTATTTAGGAAAACACAGTAAAAATTCCACAATCAGCTACAAACAAACAAGTAAAATAGATTCCATCTGTCACATATGTACAACAGAAATATATTTCATGACAAAAGAAAACAATAGCTTTTAAAACCCATTATAATTTGTGGAGAAAGGGAGTGGTTTTAAAAAACTATTTAAGGGAAGAATTCTTTTGCACCAAAATGCCACCCCCAAAACCTATTTACTTCTTTCACAGGTTTCATTTTATGGTAGTGTTCATATTTGAAATTTATCATAATTTTACAAAGTGGTATAAGTTTTATTTGGGCAGTCTTAGGTCTTTATATGGAATGAAATCTTAAAAGAAAATATACTGATAACCATGCATTATTTCCTTCTTTACTTTCCCTTCTTTTTCCTTGTTTGATATGGGGTTAGTTAATACACACAGTCTAGGAAAAATGAAACATTTATTTTCTTAAAATGTCTCTTACTCTGGAATTTTAATACTAGTTCACTGTTTCTGGATCATGCAGCCTAAAGATGGCACTGAACCTTCCAGCCCTGAAGAATCTGCAGGCAAGGCACAAATGTAAGTAGGTGAGTACTTCAGTCCAGGGGTTTGGATAAAGAACCACTGTGCTGTGACAGTTTAAGGTGAGAAGACCAGTACCTTGTATGATTCATCTCACTGTTTGGTTATGTTTGCTGTATTGACACAGTGAAATATTATCACCTTGTAGTGACTTTAAGTTTGCTGTTATGGAAGAAAACAGGTTTTATAGGGGAATGTTGGCTTGAAACCCATATTTGTGATTAATAGGCATCATATTTTGGGGGAGCTAAACAAATTGAGAGGAGTATAGTCAAACTCTGAAAGAGATGCAACTTTATAAAAATTGTGTTATACTCCTGCCCTCTGTTTCAGTGTTTATCTTCCATAAAAATCTACTCTTCCGCTATGTAAGATTTATTATTATGTATCACCTATTCAGAACTCGTTGAATCAGGGTGCTTTTATTACAGACAAAGGGATGATTTCTTCATTCTGCACATAAACAAGCACTCTGATCAGCAAAGCACTACATCTGTACCATCTCTTACTCTAGCAGGATTTCTGCAGAATCTTTATTTTAAAAATGCAACCAAAACTTCTAGAGTCAAATATGCATCTCACTAACCAAATGCAGAGCTTTACATGCATAAAGACTTCATTTTAGCACTGCCAAACAACCTCGACGGAAAAATATGGCAGCTGGTGTGGGGTCAGTAGCTCTGACCGAGGAAGCTGTGGCCGGTCCAGAGAGATGGTCCCGAAAGAGATCGTCTTCCTGAGGCCCAGTGTCTTCCCTCAGCTGCTGGCAGGAGGGCCCGTGCAGAGGCTGTCTGTTGGGGTCCCTCCCCTGCCATGGAGCCCTGGGAGAGGGGCCCTGAGGGCACAGACACGGGGATTCCCTGCCCCTGCTCAGCCTCGTTCCCATTGGTTGGTTTGTGTTCCCTGCGCGGGCAGAAGGACCCTTGGTCCCGTGACTGGAACAGTTCCTGGGCAGAGCTCCGGCCATGCGGCTGGAGAAATAAACATCTCTGAAACATCTAGCAAGAATCTGTCTGTCCATATATATTTCCTTTCCACGGGACTCCTGGTTTGATATATGCGTGTTGCAGGATCCCCACTGCAACAGCTGTCAGCTCTTTAGTGATTATCAGCTCGTGATTTCAGCTCAGCTCTGCAGGGCAGCCTCCAAGCCAGACCAGGGAGAGAGAGACGAGAGGCCCATATAGCTGTTCTGCATGAGGTAGCTTTATTAGTCTGGCAAAGGGGAGGCCAGGGACAAGTTCACTCTCCCCCTTGCAGGGGCAGAGGGCTAGCTCTTATAGGGATACAGGGGGTGGGTGTCAGAGGGTAAGGGCCAATGGGTTACAAAGGATCTGCATAGGGTCTCCCAGAGGATTCTGGGTTTGTGTTCTTCTCGCCGTAACTGAAAGTAGCTCCCTTTCCAGGGGAGTTCTGCTGAGAGGTTAAGCACCCTCCTTATCTCAGCAGATGTTCCTCCAGGGTGGGGGCTGGGCATATCCACAGAAAAATATAGAGAGTTGCACAGAGATGTGTAGGTAATGTGGTAGAGCTCACTATTTACCCAGTACAAAGCTGCTCTTCGTGGGAAACACAGCATGCAGCAGCCCTTGCCAACTGAGTCTAGAAAAATGACTAACCACCTGGATCCACAGTCCAATCCATATTATATTGCTGGTGGTGAATCAAGAGAGCAGCAGCAGGACTGAGACTCTGAAGTGGCACTAATAACACTGCAGTGGGTTCATTAGTAGTTTGCCTTTTGGGTGGCACACACTTGCCTCAAGCTCTTGTGAAAGATTCATAGATGTAATATGACCTGAAGCAGAGGATCATAAAATAATGCTTGACAGCCAGCATTTAATTTGTCTTTTTTTCTAAGCCTTTTGGAAGAAGAATTACACTAGGAAATTGTAGTCATTAGGAGGGAAGTCATACCTAATAGACATTTGGACTTTTCTGCTCTATAATTGCCATTCTAGACAGTAAAGGTGGTCCATACGTCATCAATTTTGTATTGTTACCAAAAGGAAATCACTGCTAACAAGTAAAAAGGAGAAAGAAGATAAAAATGGGAGGAAAATCAAGGATTTTGTGCTTTAAAAGTTGAATGGAGACACTTCCATTTGCTACCTTAACTTTATGAGTCTGGCAAGGAGCTTTCATTCCAGGAATAAAGTGTAGATCTCATCCATATTAGAGAAAATCCAATACTGACAGCATTTACCCTAATCTTGGTGCTGACTGATCTAACTAAGAAATTGGCACCTAAGAAATTGGCACCAAGAATACCTTCTAAAGAAGTAAAACTCATTAAAGTTCTTCCTTCCCAGTATATTTGTAACTTACCAAATACTAACTCCACGCTACAAAAACCCATTTGAAAAGCAGAAAATATGCCAGATTTCTGTGTTCTTTGAATAAAGGTTTTGTGACTTCATTCTTACTGAAAATTGATGCACATGTTACTTAGAAATTAATCTAAGAGCAGCACTGGCAAAGGCCCTGTCTCTCAGTGGATGAGTTCCTGCTGACCAGCATCATTTAACATGAGGCTCAACCAAATACGAGCAGCCAGCCCACACTGCTTCAAGCAAAACTTTTCATTATGTTGCCATTGTTTTGTTTCCCCAACCAATCATGAACTCAATGACAAGAAATGTTCCTACTTGTGCAGCACTTCAAATACTCATAACGCCAGGCAGGGGGGATTGGAACTAGATAATCTTTAAGGTGCAAATCATTCTGTGATGATTCTATGATAACCCATCTAGGAAAGTGTATTGACCATACTTAGGTATTTTTTTCTGACACTGTGACAGTAACCATTCAGGTTCCTTATGAAAATTCTACAGAGAATTCATCATCATAGCAACAACCAGTAATAGGTATTGGTGTCCCGCCAATCTGGTGCTAAAACATTTTTTGTGTAAAGGGTTTTATCCTTAGAATATTTGTCACTCATATCATGTTACAGACCAGAAAGATTTTTGTATTCTTTTGCTTTCTTAAGTCATGTTTTTATATACAATTAGGATGTCAAAGGTACACCACCAAGCTTTTGTCAAATGTTCTAAAGAGTGCATCAAAAAATAACAGCCTTAACCCTGGGTTATATATTCACTCAGTAAATTATATGCTCCTGCTGAAAAAAAGAGAAGTCTCCATAGCACAAAGAGAACATTTACTGAATTCCTTTCAGCAATTTCAAAATTGTATAGGTCCTGCCATTCAAAATGATCACACCTAAATAAACTTCATTATTTTACGCTTACAAACTGTCATGGGTTAGCAAGCATAGTCCCGGAAGTGATGTTCTTGCAAAGGGGTTCTTACAGCTTCCTCTGTGACCTGACAGAACCTATCAGATGGCCAGTTTGAATATTGTGACCGCCTCTGTGATCCACACTTAAGAATAGACAAGCCCGGGCAGAGCCCGCTCCCATTTCCGGCACTGGGACAGGTGGCTGCGGGCCCCGTGCAGGGGCTGGTGGGCCTGGCCCAGGCCCTGCTCAGGCCAGGCCAGGCCGGGCCACGGCCATCCTGGAGCCGATGGGCCCTGTTCCACCTGCAGAACCCCCCCCAGACCTGCTATTTGCAGCCGGAGTGGCCCGGTTCCCCCTCTCCAGTGCAGCCAAGATTCAGCTGAAGCTGCACCGCTGTCCAGCAAAGATCATGTGACCAACAGCGATAAGTGAAATTCCAGCTGCAAGGCCTAGGTGAGATTAACCCTTTTAGTGCTGTGAAGAACTGAAAACCTGAGGGAAGAGAAAGAGGAGATGCTTAAAGCTGAAATTCTGTGATAAAGCTATGAGGTATAAGAGTACCTGTTGTAATTTCATGAAGGCGTGGGGGGGGTGGAGCATTCAACTTGTACTTGTGAGCAAAGCACCTGCGCTGAGATAGGCAGATGCTGAAGCAGCTGTAATTTCATGAGAAGTTTGAACAGGGAGAGACGGAAGCCATGAGGACTCTTACTCCACATGGAAAGGGGAAGACCCCTGTTCCTAAAGATGCTCCCAGAGACAGTCCTAGAGATGAAGATGAGGAGGACCCTTTGCTCCCAGAGAAGGAGGAGGGCCTCTGTTCTTCGAGATGAAATGCTCCCAGAGATGGGTGAAGAGAACTTTTGTTTCTGAACAGCTCAACCTTAAAATTGTACCCCAGTAATTCAAGAGTGGACCCTCGAAAGCAGTTGTGGGAAAAGCTGCAAGTCGGGGAAGGGACTCACGTGCGAGCAGAGAACCAACCCGGGCGGCTGGCTCGTTGTGATAATGTTTTCATAGCATGGGCAAGAGAGACTCCTCCTCCTAAATGGACTGAACAAGGCTATTATGGAAGTGATAAACAGACTGACCATCTCAAGGGTTGTCTTTTTACATTGTCAGTGGGAGAAGGGAGAAAGGTGGGGGGAGGAGAAGAGTTCTGAAGGTGTGGTATGATTTTTTTTCTTTCTTTTAGGTCTGTTAATAAACTTCTTTATATTCTTTCAAGTTTGGTGCCTGCTTTGCATTTCTCCTAATTCTTATCTCACAGAAGGTAAACAGTAATGAGTATTTTGGACCAAACCACTACACTAAATTGGTGTTTCTGCCCGATTACAAACCAAACTCTACACAAACTAAGACTGCTGTTTTAGATAGACACATAGCAATATTTTCCAAAGGGACTAATGCTGAGATAAAGTAAAACTATGCCAGAATCCTCTTAATATGACAAGGAAAACAAAATAAAACAATAAAATTAGCACCAACTCTCTTTTCTAGAATGCTTCCCCCTGTAGGTAAGGAAAGATACAGTTATTTCATATTTATTCACCTTTCTTTTCAGTCTATACATAAGGTAGAGCCATTTAGTTATTTCTTCCTGCAGGGAATGGAAAATATACCAGTAGTGATTACTTTTTCTTAGATTTTGTTAAGAACTTCCCCTGAATATCTCCAAAAATCTTCCTCTAATATTTTCTTACTTGGTCTTTCATTAAAAGGAATCTTTTGACAAAGTTAGCATCCTATCAAGCTTTTAAGCCAATGTCTGCTACCTAGTATAACATGAAGTTTTGTAACCTCATGTTTTTTATTTACTTAAAGTTCAATATGATTAAGTGTACTATTCTGCCTCAAAATCTCAGGCAAAAATATTTAGCATCAGATTTTAAGAAGTCTGTAGATATCTACACAAAGCTTTGAAAATTCTATTTTTTTGCCTGTGGCTTGGAGTCTTAATACCTCCTTAAACCTTTAATCCCTGGGTCTAAATGCCCCTTTATGGCAGAGGAGTAGTATTAGGTTTTTACTTCCTCCTTTACAAAATAGGTTGCTGTAAACATAAATTAAGACTGTGAACTGACCACTGCTCAGATACTGGAGGTCTGTAAAATGCACACAGTCGAATAAGACCAACATGTAAAACAAATACCACACCCTGTCAGCTCTAATCACTTGTTAAACAAGGTGTCCCAGAAACATTAGCAGTTATTCTTTAGTTCAGTGTCAAAAAAAATCAGATGAAAAACCACCAAGTAGTTTCTATGCTTTTCAAAGTCAAAAGCTTAAACTTAAGACTCCAAGCCCAAAAAATTAATTTGTAGTTAAAAATGAACACCTGAGGCTGCTCCCGCTGAACATGTGCCACTGAGACTTTCGCATCTAGCAGAAATAGTGAAAGGATTGGAGGAAAAAAAGAAAAGATCTTTACACACAGCAAAGATTTGCAGTGGGGTATTCTATTCAGCGCCACATACGGCACATGCATTTTCACTGTTTTATTTACAGCTCTGATTTCTTTTGCTGCCTCTTTCCCTTTTGAGTTCAAAGTACTTTCATTTTCTTGTAAGCTCTATTCTTAGCCAAGAAGATTTTTCTAACAGATCAGTGAGGGTAGTGGAAGGGAATCACCCAAGGTTGACAGCACGTTCAGCATTGCTTAAGCTTCTGTTACTAAAGTAGGTACATCTGATGGCCTTCCTGTCTTTTTCTTCTAGTTAATTAAACCAGCTTGATGTGCACTTGAATGTGGGAAACCTCAAGACAAAATGGTGAGGTAATGGTGCAATATTAAAGCTGTGAACTTTCTGTCAGAGTGAGATTTCTGTAATTATTCAAACATTGGGAGAATTTATTTACCTCATCCTTGAGTCTGTTTGTTTCCTGCTCATTTTTCCTCAAGAAAACCACTACAGTTTCTCAGTTGCTGCTGTGCTCTGTCACTGTATTTATACAATGTAAAAATACAAAGAAGTATATTTCTGTTTGGGGGTAGGGGGGAGACCCTGTACAGAAAAAGCAATATGGCAGGTCCTTTATATCCAATCAAGCACAAGTTACCTGTCCAAAATCCTAAGATTTCATTGTCCGAATGGACATCCCACAGACAAACAAAAAAACCCACCTCCAAAACCCAGAAATATTTTCAGACTTGCTTAGATTTTGAGAGATTTAACTCCTCCACATATAGAATTGAGTCATATTTAATAATGAAAATAGTTACAAAGACAAAAAGTTAATACGTGTGATTTGCTTTATGCTTTTAAAAATTAAACTCAATTTGATCTTGATAGAGATCAAATTAATATTTTTGGTCACTAAAATTTGCATTTATTGTATACAAGCTGCACATGACAAAATCATTCCTTTCTCCTATAGACCAACAACAGCACTGCTGGGCCATCCTTTACTTTCTTCAGGGCCTTTTATTGAAAACTTTCCACAAATATTACAAAAATTAGTGTTCTGAATTTGATCAAATACCAGACTCACGACTTAACCTCTGCCTACATACAGATTTTAGAAGTGGTAACTTAAAAAATATGAAGTTTTTATTACAAACCAGGATAAAATCTCATGCAGAAGAGGGAGAAATCAAGGCTGAACAAGTGACTGCATTTGCAGAAGTTTTTGACTTTTGACTGTCTGCTATCAATGCCCACCTACTGTAATTTAAATTTTAATGAAGCACGACTGCTGCACTTAAATATATATCTTGATAAAAGGAAAAGGACTATACTAAAAAATAGCAAGGACAAGTGGTGTTTTCTATGATGAAAATTATGCTATGTAGTTTGTGTCTCATGAGAAGAAACTCATTTCAATACATAATTTTAAATTTTTTTTGGACTAACCTGTTTTGACTGCACAGAACAACATTAAAGCCCATCGAGATTCATGAAAACATATGGAAAGGCCTTCTGGCTTTAAACAATGTGGTTAATCCAGAACTTCATTCTCACATGAGGAAAAGTAAAGAAATTGACTGATGTGTTAGTCTTCTATTGCACAGTTTTGCTTTGGTTTTTTAAATTAATATGCTGAATGAAGTGCTTCAGAGGGTAGAGTAATCAGGGGAGTGGAACTGTAGTGTGAAATACACTATGATTTACAAGGCACTGTAAGGGAAGAAAGAATGATTCATGCTTTCAAAAGCTGCCTACTGCATCCTCAGAACTACAGCTACAAAGTACTCACTTCTGTGAAAAATTCCCCATTCTCCGTTATATCAGTGACAATTATTGGCATTACAGCAGCACCTACAGGATCCAGTCAAGACTGGAGACCCATCGGGCCGAATGCTTTTTGGGAATGTAATGCTAAGTGAAATAGAATAAATAGGCTGGACAGACAGAGTGGGAAAAAAAGAGAGAAGATTGAGTTCAGTTCCTCAGGGATAAGTCAGTGAAAGACCTAAAGCTAGAACCCATCTGTCCTGACTGCCATCCACAGGTTCATTAGATCATGTAGGATTAGATTATGTAGCCTCTATTTGACACTTTTTATTATGTTAGCTCACCTATATGAAATAGTCACATAAATGGCTTAACCCACATTTAAATACCTTTTTTTTTTAACAGATACATTTATATCCATTTTTACACAGAGAACATCAGAACAACACCTAGTTGTGTGTAGGAACATAATTTCTAAAAGATAGATGTCATTCTTTTTCAGATGTATTTTCCAGTTTGAAAAGAATCCTTGTATTTTTCAAAGGGGTACTGAACAACTTATTGAATTTAAACTATCACCAAATTCATTAAAAGCAATTTTAAAATTTAGCAGTTTATTTTATATCACTGGAATATCACAGGTACTTGAAATAACACGTAGTTGTCACTGCAAAAAAAAAAAAAAAAACACCAAAACAGTATGAATCCCAATAAAACACATACTCCTACCTGTTTTTTCTTGAGATGCTGCTGCCAACTTGTATGCACAGCCAGCATATGTGCAAGCTTGTCAATCCTCAAAGGCATGTCTTTGTTTTTATATAGGAAATTATCACATCTCGCACTTTCCCAAATTACATGTTGCTTTAAAAACTGACAGACTATAATACAGAATTTCACTTCTGTTTTTAAGTTTCTCCCTGACCAAATTACCTAGATTGTCCTGGAAGCTAAATCAATTTCTTACCATTTCTATGATACTGTCCATCAGCATTTGCCCTATGGAAAAGGTCTGTCAAGGAGTGAGTTCTGAAATTGACTCTGGAAAAGCATAAAGTTAAATCCCAAATTTACATGGTACACTTCTGTGAAAGGCAATAAGACTGTGCATGGCTTGCCTTCCAAGAGTCTCTGAGCAAGCTGGGTCAGCATTCAGGCTGCTGAAAACAAGAGAGAAGGTGTGTAAAAGAAACTTTACAAAGATCACTATCCTCTGATTATGTGGTAGTTTCAAACAAAAAGAGGCCACACCAGGACCATCTCTGCAGACATTAAGCAAACTTCTGTGATTTACATAGCAGAGCAGTAGAGATAAGACTGTTGGTCATATAAAAATATGACACTGACTATGCAAATTATTATGGTTGGATTTGTTGCTAATACAGTATCTAAATATTGCCAATGCAGTATATAACATAAGCAGGTCTAAAGGGTTATAATACAAGCAGGTTTAGTTAAAAATGTACAAGTTTATAGTCTTTGGCCTTACAGAATGCACAGTTTCAAAGCAATAGAGCACCTGTGGAGCTACTTTAGGAGTTTATCTCCATATGTGACTGGATCTTAGTGGTTTTACTCATCTGTCCAAAAGTAAGTGTTGCCCATCTTTGTGCTGGACTTACCCTGCAGGTATCCCTGCCACAGTGGAGGGATCTGCCTGGAGGCTGCCTGCAGCCTTGGGAGACCAGCTGGCCTGGCTGGCCCAGTCTCCAGCAGCATTTTATGCCCTTTTGTAGGCCAAGGTGTGCCAAAGTCAATTGTAATCATCACAGCTCCCCCATCTCTGGAATGTATTAATTATGCAATCATCCCAGCGTGCTTCTCCTGCAATTCCTACCTGGCCATCTTATCTTAGGACAGCTCCTACCCAGGAGCACTTTATCTTAGGGCAAATCATATTGCCCATTGGAGACAATGCCAAGGGAGGGGACAGGGGAGGAGGCACGTGAAGACCTGACTATCTTTCATCACCGTCACAACTTAAAAGTATTAAAACTTTTGGGTTTAACATCATGCTATGCACTGTTATCATAAACTTCCACTCCACAGCACAGCAAACTTTGGATGTCAAAGAGAAAAATGTCCTATTTAACGAGGAGCTGTTGCACTCAGCTTATTTGACTGATTGTACCTTCTTGCTTATATACCAAGGCAGCTTTAAAACCAGAGCAACTGCCACATACGGCTTTCAAATCAAGGACATTTGCATTTTGGGAACAATCAATTAGTTCATATTCACCTCATAATTTTGTGTCTTCTGTATGAAAATAGACAGCATAATTGACAAAAAGTAATTTAAAAAGGAATATAATCATTAGACATTAAAGAGGGTTTTTTGGTTTTGCTTTTAAAGACTGACATGGTTTATATCTTATTCTAAGTAGGAATTACAAGGGAAGAATTGCAACATAAAGCATCCCATCATTCAAAATGGAATCTCAACAAATGCTGAAGGAAAACTTTACTTACTTTCCAGGATTACAAGGCAATTTTGCACAGTAATTTTTCTTTTGCACTGTGATGCTCCCTTTTTTTTATTGTGGGCTTAAACAATAAAGATTTGCCCGATTCTACAATAACCAATTCAGTATGCTATTTCCAAATGCAAATTGTAATTTTATATTTTCCTTTTTTTACTGTCACATCCAAATACTTTTTCTAATGATAGCACCTCTACTGGGATAAAATCAAAACAATACCGTTTCTATTGCAATTCTATTGAACACTTTTATAATAATGTCAATTCTAGGTAAAATGGAGAAAAATATCCAATGAAAGGCTGAAGTTCTGGGTAAGAGGGCATTTGTATATCAATTATTTAAAGAGTCTTATTTTATTCTTTTTCACAGTGTGTACAGAGGGCAAGAGAAAACTGCACCTTGACAGCGGCTACCACACAAGTGAAACACTTCACAGGTGCTCAGATGTACACATTACATCTTCTTTGGCAAGATCTTTACTGCCATCCTTGGCAGCTCAAATAAATCTCTCTTCACACTGAATGTGTTATTCAAGCAGATGTAGATACAAAAATGCTGCTAGCAAGGATTTTCTTGCTATTTTCTAAGTCCGTGAGAGACTTTTCTCTCCCACAGAAGGGGTAGCAGAGTTATGTAAACAACGAAACACCTGCAACCTTGAAAAGTCTTGTTTATGGTACAGTTGAAAAATATTTTGACAATGGATGTTTTAGGATTTTAGCCAATCACCCCCAAGGATCCTTTATCCAATTAGACTATGAAGAAAAAGTCTATAAAAGATTTTGTAAAATAATTAAATAAATCAATCTTGCTGCACAATTCCTGCCTGTTGGATCTTCTCTCCTCCTCCTCCCTATGGCTGCGGGACATGGTGATATACCCTAGGGCCTAGGCCTCCGGTAATAAACAGATACCATATGAGATCAGTAGAACAAGAACACGTGCATAAATACTTTTGATGTAGTATGAAATGTTATCTCAGTACTCACCCACCTCTGCATACACATATAAGTACAATGCCTAAATAGGTTCCAAGAAAAATCCTGTAATTTTATTGCTCTGTTTAATGACTAAATGTATTATAAGGAAATACTCCATGAGTAGAAGGAATGGACGGAGTTAGTAGAGATTTAGAAATATTCCTTTCTAAATGCACAGGATGTATTTTTCCCATGACTGACTCTGGCAATAGAGAGAGATGTTTTGCAATCAAAAGGATTGCACTTAAATCCCAGTCTCTAAAATACTGATATTATTCCAGTATTCCTTAAAATATAAGACTAGGAGTGAGATCTGTGGAGAGTCTGCTGTTATATATGCAAAGGCACTAAACCTACTATAGTCTTTTCATGTGAGAGACAATATTTCCAGCTAAAAAATACCAGAATAATAAAATGTAGAGTGAACTCCATCTATGTGCCAGGCAGGTGTAAGTTTTGGTCTACACTTTAGCCAAGAACAGTTCAGAAACAGGGAGTAAAGAAACAGGCATTCTACTAATAAGTCTCTTCAGCTATGTTTTCTTCATTTTCAAAATGTGTATAATATAGTTTCTTTTGACCCCATATCAGATGAATGGGATTTTCCATTCTGGCAGCTGTCCAGACAGTTAACATACCACCTGCAACTGGTACAATGAACAATGTCCTGTGAGATCAAATGCAATGGTGCACTTTTCCACTTGTGACTGATTCCCTCAATTTTTCCTTTCTGACAGTCTTGATTTTTCAGACATTTCACAAAGTTCCATGCTCTTCACTGCTCTCTGGGACACATCCCAATCTCCAGAGAGCCAAAAAAAGCAAAATGCTAAAGGAGAAGCAATCTTCATGTCCTGTGGTGAATCTGCAAGCTGAATGCAAGATAACCAACGTACAGAACAAGATACCAGAGCTAAAATGAGGACATCTATCTTGTCTATACTATTGACTGGCAGACAACTACTTCAGTCTATAAATATTACCCACCAGGATGAGCCTAATTTGAGCCTTCCCTGAATTGCAGACAGATTGCACACCAGGTAACTCTCCCTTACTTGGAATAGATCCTTTGTAAGTGACTGACAGCATGCTGAATTAATAATAATAAAACATTACTAATCCAGGTAGCTACTCAATATTAATTATTACAAACTTTGTACAGATAAATCTATTAGACATAAACAGTTTTCCAAGTCTGAGAGTAAGATTGGACCTGGCCACACCTAAGCTCCATAAGGAATTTAGAAAGCAATGGGGTGCATTCTGAACCTCAGGACTTAGTGGTAAAGGTCTTCCTCATTCTTTTGAATCTGTGGTCATAAAATAAAAAGTTCTTCCATAAGGGTTTTCTAAAGACCTGCCTTTATATCCACAAGAGGGGAAAACCAAAAGGAAAATCTTTCCTGGATGTCCTTATGATGCTGCAAGTGGCTACATGAAATTAGTTCTGGGTATATATAGACATATTTCCAATTAGAAGAATCATCGATCAGAAAACAGTTTTAAAATCTTAATCATGGGAAAAAGGATGAACCAGTGCTTTAAATTTAGAAAATATATACGATTTTGAAGTGCAGTTCTGTTTTTCCTCTTCACCTTGAGCTGATTAAGAACTCCTGAGAATGCAAGTACTGGAAGTGAGACAGATAATGAGTAATGTGTTATAATTTAAGACAGCGTAGAAGGCGTAGATCTACTGTCTGTCAATATCTTTACTCCAGTCAGAATTGTTCCTACTTTGTAAAATTGCACTGCTTGAGAAAACATAGAGTTTAGAAAGAGGTAAAATTAATCTGAGGTCATTTTTTGGGTGCTCCTGCCTCCTCTATTGGGCAGTCTGAGTACAAACTCAAGTTACTAAATCAGTACCCAAAGTTTATGAAGCCTTTCAAACTGTGCTTAACTGCCTTGCAGCAGGAAGACTTTGTTTCTAGTGTCACCCACTGCAGAAGTACTATATTGCCTTCTGAAAGCCACAAGTTGCATAGAAGGTTGGATATTAAAAAAATTACCCTTTGTACTTGAGAACAGATCCTCTCCACAGCCAGTGAATCGCTGGAGTTAACTGGCTGTGAAATGGGAAGTTGCAAGAGGGATAAGGGAGTTGGAATTGTTTAATCAGCATTTCGCTAACACAGACATGGAGATCCTGTCATTCTATTTCAACTGTATGATATCCATGGATGATGGCACTGTTGCCCCTGGGCCTCATATCACAATACTCTTAGAGCTGTTAGCACTGTCCTCCAAATTCCAAAATTGGTATAAATTTTAAAATAGGACAAGGGCATCTTGGTTTAACAAGAGACAGGGAATACACATTTTAACTGTATGCACTTATAAGCAGTGGAGTCCAACTAAGGACTACTCAGCACTTGACCAACAAGAATTACATTCTTTCTACTTTTCCTGTGTATCTGCAACAGAGAGACCCCAGCAAACTAAAATTTTTGTTAGGCAAACAAATTCCTTCATGCTGTGAAGACACTGACAGACTGTGGTCCCAAGAGACTTCACAAAACACCAAACCCATTTGAAGCAGATCTGTATAGTAAAGGTATCACCAGACCTATCAATCACATCACACTTCACAAGTATGATCAGCTATGAAAAGAAGCACCAACAGTCCTGTTTTCTGGGCCCTGAAAAAGCAAATGTGATTTCAGCTAATGAGACCTATGTGAAGGCATTATCCAATCACTACCCCAGCCTAAGTGCAATTGTACAGAAAAGAGCTGTACATTTAAATATGAAGCTACTTTAAAAAATAAAGGGAAACAGCTCTGTCTCTGAACTATTTTCTACTTCATATTCAATTTTCAAAGATTTCAAAGATTAAAAACCAAAATAGACAGCTGCCTACTGTCCTTTTGGGCATGCAGCAGCAATAGGATCTGCTTATGCAATTAGTGATAGAAGGAGGTGGAGAAATAGATGGAGGAGCCTCCAGTTGCATGGAAGTTGTAATTCATAGAAGGAGAGCAAGACGATCTGTTCCCCTTAAATCTGAGTAAAGATTCTTTATTTAAGAGGAATTAACATGATTCAAAATGTTCCAATCAAGTAGTTGTATCTCTTAAACTAAATGGATATAAACATTACCAAGTGCTATTTATAGCTGCTTGTCTTTCTAACTCAGTTCATTCTATGGAAGCATTTCTCCTGACCTTTAGCCATTGTCTGAATATCTCTCATTGGAATTGGCAGAGCAATTTTTTGGTTGCTACTGTATAAGATAGACAAAGCACTAGCCTGAAGCACTTTCTGACCTTTAACTGCCATATTAATATCTATAATTGGAATTGAAAGACCATTTAGGCTGAATATCAGCACAACAAAGAAACTTGAACAGTTATGATTATCTCATTAAAGCCATGGGCCATATAAGCCCCCTGAGAAATGGGGCAAGAGAAAGGGTTCCAAGGATTAGCCCCATTAAGCTGTTTTTCCCAACCTTACTTTGGCAGTTCTAACAAAGACAACAATCCCAGTTCCTGTTGTTTGAATTAAATGTTTGATTCAAGTGATTTCTAAGTTCATGCTTCAGAATGCCAAGTCACTGTCTGCAACAAATCAAATTATTCAGAATCACGAACCATTGAACCGTATTTTCAAAGCTGTAACACCAAAGTCTGTTACAGTAGCAATTGTCAAGTTGCACTACACTTTGTTTCAAGAAGTTTCATCTGAGATTTGCAGTAAAACTACCTCCTACTCTCTAAGGACATGGAAGAATTTAGGGAATTTTTTTTCCAAAATTTTTTGAGTTGCCAAAAGTTTGTCTGAGTCCTGTCCCTCCTCTAATACAGCCTATGAATACAGCAACTTTACCTATAACACTGGTGGCATAGGTTTGCTACCTGATAAGCAGGAGTTTTATCTGTGTCAGGTGAAAGTGCCTGATCTCTCAGAAGAGATAAAGATGGTTGCTATTTATCAGTGATTACACACTATACTTGCCCCACCGTGTTCTGCGCACTTAGCAATTTTCTTTATAAGTGCACATGGATGAGAGAATAATACCTTTTTTTTTAAATACAGTTTGTTCTGCACTGTCCATAGCTTTTAGCTTTTATTTTGGTTCTCTAGGTGCACTGTATTTCAGGCACATCAGCTAGATGGGATGGAGTTTTGACAAAGAATCCCATGATGAAACAACTCCAAGAAACTCTCTGAGAAAGGTTAAGACACCTGAGGTTGAGTTTCCTGCTTGGGTCTCTGAGAATTCACGTGTTAATTGAGCAAGTGGACATGCAAGAGCTCTTACAGTAACAGATTTGTGCCTCCATCTTTTCCATATGCTTTTGGAAAGTGTCCAGGACATAGCACGATTTGTGACTTGTGAGGTCTTAATAGCCTACGCAGCTTCAGGCACTTGCTATTATGAAGATATAGCACTTCTAAAGAGGTTTTCAATAGTGCTGTCTTCAAGCCTACCTGCAGCAGCATGCTTTCCCTTCTTCTGCTCCTACACTGCCATCAGCACTGGAGGAGTAGGAGTCCTATTAGGGTATGGGGGGTTTAAATTTTTGTCTGTGAACTACCATCCACTTCTTCCAGCACGTTGTCATTCTGCAGATTTGACAGAAATATCAGGAAGAGATTAACATGCAGGAACAGAACTGATCCCATTTACAACTACAGCTGCCTCAGATCACATCCTATGATGTTCTTTCCAGCACTGCTGACATTTTTTAAGCTCCCTGGGATGTAAGAAAGGTATGATTTTATTCAAATAAAACAGGTTACCAGAGACCACATAGAATCATCTAAGGTATCCACTACTCCCTGTTCTTGCTAGTCATCAAACAGATATGGAGATGCCCTTGTTCTGCCCAAAGGTTATTTCCTTGGTCTTCAATCTTGGGTCAAGGCAGTTCCGTTGTCTAGAGATTAGATAAAAGAAAAAGGGTAGGTAGGGGAGGGAAGCCAAGAAAACAGGCAGGAACTCAGAAGGAGTAAGGGCAGGAAGGGCAGGAACCAAAGCAGGCACCAGACTCAGGTCAGGAGTCAGAGTAGAAAGGTAGAATAAACATTAATACTAGAGCAGAAGCAGGAACTAAGTCAGGTGTAAGGACTTACATGGACAGCCAGATCAGGAGCAGGGAAAACTTGCTCAAGATAAAACCTTTAGAGTCAGATATAAATGGGGGGAAAAACCTCAAATCAAACCAAAATAAAACCACCATCATAAGCCACAGATAAGTTTTTAACTGAAGTGTGCTGCACCCCATTAAATACCCTCAGGAATTTCCACCAATTTCCCTATCAATATCTGTCCGGTGTGAAGGCCTTAGTAACCATCCTGCTGAGAGTTTAATCGCAGTTCATAATCCATTGGCTTTAACTTCACAAAAATCTGGTGCTTTTACACCACTGAAGAAAAAAAAGAGAGGAGAGGAGAGGAGAGGAGAGGAGAGGAGAGGAGAGGAGAGGAGAGGAGAGGGAGAGGAGAGGAGAGGAGAGGAGAGGAGAGGAGAGGAGAGGAGAGGAGAGGAGAGGAGAGGAGAGGAGAGGAGAGGAGAGGAGAGGAGAGGAGAGGAGAGGAGAGGAGAGGAGAGGAGAGGAGAGGAGAGGAGAGGAGAGGAGAGGAGAGGGGAGGGGAGGGGAGGGGAGGGGGAGGGGGAGGGGAGAAAGAAGAGAAGAGAAGAGAAGAGAAGAGAAGAGAAAGAGAAGAGAAAGAGAAGAGAAGAGAAGAGAAGAGAAGAGAAGAGAAGAGAAGAGAAGAGAAGAGAAGAGAAGAGAAGAGAAGAGAAGAGAAGAGAAGAGGGGGAGGGGGAAGGGGAGGGGAGGAGAGGGCAGGAGAAAAAAAAGAAAAAAGAAGAAAAAAAGAAAAAGAAAAAAGAAAAAAGGAAAAGAAAAAAAAAGGAAAGGAAAAGAGAAAAGAAAAGAACAGAACAGAAAAGAAAAGAAAAGAAAAGAAAAGAAAAGAAAAGAAAAGAGAAAAGAAAAGAAAAGAAAAGAAAAGAAAAAAGAAAAGAAAAAAAACAAAAGCATGTTTCTGCAAGTACAGCATAGGAAGTCTTAAATTGATCTCAAACAGGTTGGAGGAGATACTGTGTCTAGCAATCACATGTAGGCCTTTTTTAGTAAATTTTGGCTTGTTCTGCTGTTTTCATCATAGATTCATCTTTGGAAGCACTATAATTTTCAGGAGCAAAAAAGGAATTACATATGTTGTACGATAACATAATTTCCAGCTTTTAACGGCAGAGTGATTAATTCAGCCAGAGGAGGTGCTACAAGATGCCACTCTTATTTCAAGTAATCAACAAATAACAAGCAAAGTCCAAGGTTACTGCTGGTTCAGGCTTGAATAGGCACTGAAGTTCAAAATAATGCTGAAACTGCTATAAGCCTGACAGCGTATGGCCCTATTTTAGCAGTGCAGAACCTCATTTACATGGGTTTCAACGCCGTTCTGAGAGCTGGTTGAAGGGAGAGAGTGAGTGGAACATGTCAAACATGCCATGAGTAATGAGGTCTTTCCAGAGTATATTGGTTTTTTCCGTGCCTGAAGTTAGTTGCATAGTCACACCCACACTGAAATTTCGGTCAGAGGAAATCCTTTTGCAGTCATCTAGGCTAAGCACTTCTCATTAGGTCTTTTTGTCAATGAGACCAGGAGGATAGAAGTGAGAGCTCTCACTCTGAACAGTGACTTGAAAAAAGAACTTGTATGGTGTTCAGTAAGAACAGATTCATCTCTTAAATCTATGATGAATGTAAGCCAACAGCTAGAAGTTTACACTAGAATAGGTTTCAGCAGTTTTTGATGTTTGCATTGGCACAAGTAAATTTTTGGATTTTCACTTCCACAAGTGTTTATGAAATGGGAATTTTATTTCTACCGCCCCACAAACTAGGAATTACACTTCTGAAATGGATGCATCACTTTAAAAGAAAGTATACCCATGCAAAACCAAAGTTTTCATGCTAGAAAGACATGTCCCCTGACACAAGTTTGAGACTTGCTCTTGCTGTCCCTATTTTAGAATCCCCTGCATGATCAATATACATAATTACTATGGATTTGTTTTTGACAGTAATCAGAACAATTTATAGCCAATATAGCAATTTTTTCCTGGATTTCCAGTTTATTAATTTGGACTGATAAATGAATCAACAGTAAGTTGGAATGAGAAAATATATGCTGATTATGCCATTTGCTTTCCTTTTTTTTACTGTTTCCCTCTCCTTCCTAAACTCAATTGATTTACATCAGAGATTAATTTGGGCCACCTCATATTTCAGAAATCACTTTGATGATTGAAGAAGACATTAAATGTGTTTAATTCCTTTTTTTTCAAACACCTTGGTGGGACTCTTTCTTCAAGGTGTAAAAATTTATCCCTAAAGCAAAATACTCTTAATGTTGACAGCATTAAACTTGGGGTTTTCCCCCTTTCTTTTTTACATCTCCTGAATGTATGGTAAAAAAAATCCCAAACTCAAAAACACGCTAAATTTTGTTCTCATGATATTTAATATTGGTGCAGTGGTATCACTTTAAACAACCATTAAGTAATAGATCAGAGAGGATAAAAACATTTTCCAGCCCCCTCAAGCTTTTAACCTTTAGGGCTTCCTTGAGGGGAAAATGCCAAGCTCACAATTATGCATTCTCTACACAAAAAAAAAATGCCCAGACATTTACCCACAGAAACTATGCAATACATTAAAGTTACATTAAGGTCCTTAGCTTTCCTGTTCACTAATTTCCCTTCTCATAACTCCCCCAGACACACTCAGAGCCTTTCCCAGGCTCAGCAATCACACTATCTTCCCCAAAGGCACATTCATCAGCAGATTAAGCTTCCAAGCCGTCAGTAATGTGGCTGCCCTATAGATTCAGCGTGGTAAGTAAGGAGAAGACTGATAAGTAATCAACAAGTACAGAACAACACAGGATTAGTGGTCAGCTTTCCACCCAGGGAGAGGTTAAGGAGTACCCTGCCTTATGATGGATAGAGGATTTATTTTTTCCATTTTTAACAGAGAAGGTGATAGGAAGCTAGAGTCAAAATAAAAATGATCAGCTGCACAGAAAGCTTCGAGGGGGAAAGGTAAAGGGTGGGAGTTGAAAAAAATGTTGCCATTTCTCTATTAAATGCAGAGGAAAGGCTTTTCTTTGAGACCCCTCTGGAGGGCTGAGGTTCCCCTTCGGATTTGGCTACTACAGCAAGAGATCTTTATTCTGTTTTATCCTAACCCATACACCAGCTATATGATGGTGTATAGCCTTTGGCATGTGAAAATGCATGTGGAAAAAGCAAATAGAATAAAACAACATGGACCTAGACAGAATTCTTTTCCATTGCATTAAAAAACTATGTTGAAGCTCTGCACTGGAAATCTTCCATTAGAAGATACAAAAGTAGTTAGGATATAGTTGGGTTTGCTGTTAAGTGCCATTTTCAACTAAAAAAGTAAATTAAAAATTTCCTCTTGTACTGCTTATGCCAATGAGAACTCTGTCCTTAACTACTTTTCTCTACAGCAGCTACTTGTTTGCAATTAATAATCTTAAAGACAATATGTATCTTTATTACCCTGAGTAACTATCAAGGACTTTATTGTCAGGCACAAACAATACAAAAACATTCAAACTACTGGGTCTTCTTGTCTTCAAAAGCAGCGGGTGAAAAATGCCTAACCTAACTCACATTTGTTCATATTTTTCTTCCTTAATTAATTGCCAAGACTAAACCCTCACATTCTCTGATACTAAACAGTAATCAGATTTTAAAATACTATACACATGATTAAAAAGAGTCATATTTTAGGATTAGTTTATTACCAAGAGTGAAAAACTTGACATATTAATCTTTACCCCAGAAAAGTCATTCACCCACACACAAATGAATGTGTTGATTAATTGTGGAACAAGTATAAGTTCCCTGCATGAAGGTTATACCATAAAAGATGTTTCATCTGCATCTGAATTACTAGTGCATCACTTAGCACCTCTCTAGTGTCTGGACCATATGGCTTCAATTGACAGCTGATGAAATCAGTAATTGTCCTCTTGCATTAGTCATTGGTTATATTGTTGCTTAGGTTCTTAGCGGCAGAAGGAGAAACTACCTCCCTATAATGGCCTTGATAATGTACACTAAAATTGAGCCAAAGCCAAAACCTCCTCTTTGCTATTATTATAGCTGTCCTGGAGGTAGGAAAGCATGCAGCAACATGTCTACTAAAAACTGAACTGCGGTCCAAAGTTATTATTCACTTCTTATGAAAAATGGGATCATATTTATTCATGGAAATGTCTGGGGAAATCTTATGTCAGATGGACTTACACAAGGAATTCTCACTCTCTTTTAACAGAAGAGATCTGTTCTGATCAACAAATAGCATATAATGAACATTGAATTATTAACTGTCATCATGAACAACAAAGCTCAGACACAGTGAAAACTAGGAAACTATAATATCTGGATAATAGTCTCCGGCTTGAGAAATTCCTTCCACCCAACACACACATTTTAAAAAAAGAAAACAGGTACCAAGATCATGGCAGTATTACCCCAAACAATATAGAATGTCCACAAATTAACTCTTCAAAAAGGAAGGCATTAACTCTATGAACTGTAAAACCACAGTCCAGGGCCCCCTATCAAAATAATCCCTCTTGTCAGTGTAAGAACCCATATATGTATTTATTTAATGGATGTACTGTGAAAATTCCAAAATAGGTGAGCAGAATCTGTCTAAGAAATTCTAATTCTATTCCTACATTAGCCATCAATATCAAAGATGTGATATATATTGTAATCAAGTTCCAGTTCCAGTTTACTAATCTAGTACCAATTTATTTTAACAAAATCAAAACAATGAAACATTGTATGTTTACACATTTGTAACATGAAGTATTTTTAAATAGTCTGCTTCTCTTTTCTTTGTCAAAATAAAACAATTCAAGTCAGTTTAACTCAAAGCTGTTTTTTAAAATACATGAGCCTTACAGAAGCCTGAATTCACCATTTTTTCCCTTTTCTCATAGAAATAAAAATATAAATTTTCTAAAAAAAATAGCTCTGTGCGGAGGCTGGTAAGTCTACAGTGCTGGGGGCAAGGAGAGTCCGCTGGTGGGACAGTCCCTGGTACCAGAGAATCCTCCCGAGGTTGAGGTGACCAGAAAGGCTTCCCCCAGAATGCTTTGCCCTACTGTGTCGATATACCTCAATTCTGCTCCCTTGGTTGGCTCATCGCCCCTTCACTCCCTTGCTGCTTTGTATGCTTCATGTCCTAGAAAGTTCTCCACTCCAGGTTTCCCCCATTGGCCTTTGCCCCTCGCCACTCCCCCAGAGCTTCCCCACTGGTTCTCATTCCCTAGTCCTGCCTTTGTACCGCCCCCGTGCCCTCAGACCATTGGTCTCTGATGCTCCCTCCGCTCCCGTACTTAATCCTGAGCTCTCCATTGTTCCGTGTCTTTGCCCCTTGATCCCTTCGTGGTGTGGATGCAATAAACTTCCGTCCTTGGAACTCCATGCAGAGACCCTTCCTGCCTCTTTGCCGTTGACCCATATTACTGAAGCTATCCATGCGTGTGTGCGTGCACGCCTGTGTGAGTGTGTGTGGCTGATCCTGCTGAGCGGCTTTGCTTTGGAGACACTTTTGGAAGATCGCAGCACCTCACGCTCCCGCACAGAAGCCACAGAGAGCTCAAGATAGCGATAGCTCTGCTCAAAGGTGGTCAGGAAAGCACTCTAGCAAGCAAATAACGACATTGTACAGCCAGACTGTATTTGGCCCTGAAGTCCTTTATTGCTTTAAAACAATATACCAACAGCTTATGTCTGTTAGTAAAGAAAAGCTCTTAAGAGCCCCTTAAGATAGTATTCACCAAGTGATCCACTGGTAAATTGCAGGCTTTTTGGTGTTGATTACTGCATTAACAAGACCAATCACTCAGGGAGCTAAGAAAATAGCTTAGTCTCCATAGATGTTTCAAAATGTGCATCTCTGGTCAGGATTTTTCACAAGTTTTTCTTACTAGCAGTAATCTACTGCCATTGATTTTATGACACTGACCTCTTCGCTCAGAGCGGTGTGAGACCACCTGCTGCTTTCACATACTTCACAATTCAGAACAGCTGAACACCCTTTGGAACTACATTTTAGCAAAAAACACCTTTCAAGATGGGTCTGCCCATTTCTTTCCATGCCATGAGTACTTAAATGTTCAGGAGCAAGACACAAAAATACTGAGTAGATCAACTGTCAGAGTAGCATGCCCCTTGTTTTCTGCTAGTCGTGTATTGTGCCATATGTTCTCCCTTTTGATAACCAGATTTTAACAAGTTATAGCTGAACCTCTCCACACGTGAGTATAAGCAAAATCTCCTGCCCTGTCTTCCTTGCATATTTTGACACGATCATCATCTTGATTTCTGTTATTCTTCCTCTGCTTCTGCCTTCTTTTCTTTTGCATAGTTTTCTGAATGTCTTAGGTAGGAGAAGCACATCAGGTTCTGCAGGCAATGAGCATTTCTCTCCTCTGTCAGGTGACATTTTGTAACACTCTATTGATGCCTTTTCCTGGTCTTAAAATCAAGACGCATATACGGTTAGAAGGGGAAAAGGGATTTTTACCTTGGTATTTATTCTTAAGGATCCTTAGGTGTACACATCCAGGTCATATGCATTGAGATGTACCCCACCGAGTCTTTCCCTGTGTCTCTGTGTCTCTCTTCTTCCGTGCGTCCCCCCCAACATTGGGTATAACATTATAGGCTTTACTAATTAGCATACCTATCAAAGATTCCCCAATGAGAGGTTCAAGTGAGCCCCCCCTCCCCAAGGAGCCTTCCCCTGGATGGTTCTATCTTGGTTTACAGAATATGTTCTGGAGAGGACCTTGGGGTCTGGGGCACACTGATCCCTAGCTACGAAGCTTCTAAAATGTTTAGTCTCTTAGCTTAACAAACAAGTCCAAGAATGTAGGCAAAAAGCACTAGGAATACAGAAGCTGTAAAAAGGTATAACAGGTATAAAAGAAAAGGCAAAAATCTTCATGGCATCACTATCACTGGACATTTCCCCAGAGGCCTAAAGACCCTGCAACAAGTGAAAACTAGGCTGCTCTGCCCATTATAATGTGCATAATGCACATATCTACACCAGCCTGGTATGACATGACATCTACTGAGCACTTCGGGTTTGCTTTTTAAGTGGAGCACGTTCTTTCTTTCTATCTTAATAGTATTACCGGAAATCAGTTTGGTTTTAAGTATTACCGGAAATCAGTTTTAGGAAAGCAAAATTTTAATTTATTTTCACTAACTTTAAGCTTTGTCATGTATTACAAGCTGTGTTCTCTCTTTCAAAGGCATTGTCTCCTTTGTTGACAAAAATGTAGCAGTGTAACAATGATAAATAATACCTAAAGTTAGAGATGCTTACAGATCCCAGATAATCTACTACTTGGGTATTCTCGCACCCGTAATTATTGCCTGATGTTCTCTTCAGTAAGCGCTGACTGCTTTTCAGTTCTAACAGACAGGAGTTGGAAGTTTAGATTATTGTCCTCAACAACATCAGCTAGGTTCTTATATAAATTCTGAGGTATCTATTCTTTGTGCATCTAGGTTTGGGCATCTACTGTGTAGATGTGCAAGCAAGGAGCCTTGATCAAAAATCATCAGAATTTTGGAAGCTTTCAAAGAAGGCCTCAAAGTTGAAGGTAAGGTAAATGCATTCCTGTGTAATCCAATCCTTTGTACCCATTTCCAGATCACTAATCTCTACAGTGTTTTTCTAACTAGTCCTGTTTATGATGTAGCTCATTCCTAGGCAGCACTGGCATTTCTTGCTACATTTGTATGTTAGAAAATATACCTGTTAACAGAAGCATATGCTATAGAAAGATGGAAAATGGCCTCTGCTGGAATAGTCTGGCTGCACATTTCTTTCTGAGAAAGAAAAAGCCACAAAACATAGAACTGATCAAATTTGGTTGTATGTTCAGTGTTGAGTCTGGGTGATCAGAGGAAGGAAGTTTATGCATAATATGTCAGTATTCTCCTCTTCCACTGATTAATTAAATTAAACTAGTTTATAATCTCACATTGTATAGATATCTGTATAAATTATTTATTTATTTTTATTGGCTGTGCTCTAGGGAACATTTTATACAAGGAATTCTTTATTTTAGAACTGTGGCAAAATTAAGAAACTTCTGAAATTATGAATTAGGGCACTTTGTGTCTTTTATATTTTTCTAGAGATATTTCAAAAACAAGTGAAAGGCCAGAACAATGATTTTTTTTTTTTTATTTAAAAGATTATATGAAACTTAAGAAAATGTTGCTAGTTTTATGTACAGCAAAATGGTTCTTATTCTATGTCCAGCTTACTCAGGAAGCAGAAAGGCAGGAGAAAACACTATTCCTACACTAACCACTATTCCCCTACCACTAACATTTCTAAACAGGAGAGATGAGAAGGAATGTTTTTCCTTTATTGAGAGTGACAGAAGTTTCTGTATTTTTTCTTAACTTCCATATTTACTATCTCATTAATGACTGACACTTTGCAAAGTGGATGAGTGAAGACAAGCACTTAGACCCAATAAACAAACACTCTCCAAGCACCAGTCTTGAAAAATTCTTATTGTGCCAGGACTGGATCTAGACCATCCTTTGGCTGAGGAAGGAACCACTAGACTGGAGCCAGCCGTAGAGGAGGCTGCTGGGAGACACTGCCCCGTTCACACAGCCAATGCAGCCCTGACTCAGAAGGACAAAACCCTCTTAATACTCTCTCACTCTATAAAAGCCAAAGTCCAATTCAGCCTTACTTTAAAATGATGCTGAAACAAAAGTAGAAGCTACAGATCACTTATTTGAGAAGCTGGCCAGATTCCTAAATACCAAGAAGCATGTTGCGCCTCCAGGCTATGAGTTTTTCTGGTTTAAAAGGAGGATGCACAATCTCTTGTCTTTTCCAGGAAGAATATGTTCAGTGTTGCAATCTTCTCAGATTATTTTTGTGTTTTATATTGAATAGCAATAAAATAGCTACAGAAGGAGATCATTATGTTCTCCTTCCCAAAAAAAGGACCACTGAATTTGAATCACCTAGTTTTACAACTGGATAAAGTTGGAGATCCAAGAATTTTTTCCTCCCAGGAAAAGGTTAGTTTGGAGAGACAGAGGAAAAAATCTGTTCAAATTCTACAGCAGTTGACAGTAAAGACAAGATAAAGGAGTTATCAGTCATCTATGTCCATAATTCTTCTTATGATATTTTTCATAATGCGAAAGTTAAAATGCGCATTTTTAAGTGGCTCTTTCTGTTTTAAAAACTAATTTAAAGGAATAAAAATTACTAGAAGGGTTAAACAATTGGAAAATTTCAAGTTTAGTTTTGGATTATATTAAATACTTAATTGATCCAAGTAAGTGTATTAATTTAATTGCCAAATTCTGATTTGGTTTGACCTTGACTGATTTTCTAATTTTTTAAATTCAGTGACAAAATGTTTAAAAAAATTAAAGAAAAAGTTAAAAAAGAAAATCTACACACATTGCTCTCTTAGCTCTAGAGGAAATTTTATATATTTTTGTTTACTGAATGAAGTAGGAGATAAAAATTATTGGTTCTCAGGCTCCAGACTCACAGCCTCAATTTATTTTCATCACTCTTAGTGCAATCCTGAAAAGAATTAATCCCTTGGTGATTAATGGAAAGAACGAATTATAAATCTGACAGTTTTTTAAGACTGAGGCCTTTATGTAAATTATTAGTAAGTCTTAAGAGAACATGTGATATTAAAATATATATTTATCATTTTGTGTCAAAAGGAATTTTAAAAATAGAAGTCATTATAGTTCCTTAATTCTGCCTAATGATACTCTATTTTCTAAGGGAAAGATCAGCATTAAAGCAGGGTGAGAGCTCTTCTAAGGTCTCTGAGGCCAGCTCTGTGTTACCTTTGAGATATTAAATGGATAAGGGGGTTTTTTGACAGATGAGTATAGCTCATATTCAAATATCTGCTTGTACTTGATTCCCAATCATTACTAAATTTAAAAACTTATTTTATGACTACAAAGTACATGACCACAGGATTAT
The DNA here is from genome assembly GCF_009650955.1 of Corvus moneduloides. Lineage (NCBI taxonomy): Eukaryota > Metazoa > Chordata > Aves > Passeriformes > Corvidae > Corvus > Corvus moneduloides. The sequence continues at coordinate 31,191,548 of NC_045476.1, read as the reverse complement.
TTTCTTTCACTTTTTGTATAATTATCTCCTTTTTCCCTTTCTCTTCTAGTTATCCCCAATCCTTAAAATCACCCATATATTGCTATAGCACACTGCATATAGCACTGCTCCACATGTCCCTCCCAGGAAATGAAATTTCAAGGTAATCTCTTCCATGATAAATAATCCTAAATCTCCTAGTAGCAATTCATTTTCTTTAAAGTTTTACATAGTGGCTAATTTATTCTTTTTTTTCACAAACAAGGACATCTGGTTCTGTAGATGAAAGAAAGTAGATTCTCATCCCATAAAAAAGGTCCACTTTGTTATTTTGTTAGTTCTTCCTTTGGAAGATGGCAGAGATCCAATGATAATAATGTTCTTTTGTTTTTAATATGCTAAATGCTACAGAGAGCACTGCAAGAAAAGTGATTTCTCAGCAATTTCTTGAGATTTCTCCTTTCTTCTTAGACTCTCCTAAGTACCTCCTCTTCACTTTTCCAGGCTGCCTTTTGTTATACCAAAATATTCTCAGTACTTCCCTGTGTTCTAAAAGAGCACATTTCTGATGCTCCCATTGTACTGTTCTTATCACCAGAAACTATGCTCATCTAACCCACTTTTAGAGTAGCAAACTCAGTGACACCCTGCAGACTCTGATAAATCTGATGATCAATTTGGCTTTCTTCTGGAGCTGGCATCTTGTATAACATCACCCTTCATCTATGTACATCTGTGGTGAGTAATGACTCCAACACATGGGAACAGACTGCTACCTTCTGTCATATGGCAGAAGGCAAAATAATGATACTACATAAGGTTAATTTCAGCTGTGCTCAATACAGAATTTCTGCTTTATGTGTCTAGAATAGTGCATTTAGAACCATGTATGTGGATGTGCGAGCGCCATTCACATTCATTTTTCACTAACTGTGAAACTTGAAGGCACTATACAGAAATGCTGAGGAAAATCATCATTTCCATCCATCTGAGAATCAGCCCCAGATTCAACTAAAGAGGGAGGAACGGTATATCTTAATTTAAGGCTTGCTGCAATACCCACAGGAGAAAAATTTAAGAATTTTCACTGAATATCCCAGATCCATAGCCTAATACAAACTGATCTGCCACTTTGAAGAGCCATCAGGTTCACTCTTCAAGACTTCCGTTTCCCCTAATTTCTCCCTTCTTGTTGTTACATGCTGAAATGAATTCAAAAGTAAATTAACAAAGTGCAGCAGTGACGTTTTGAAGTGATGCCAAATATGAAGTAGCATAAATTTAACAGTTTTCATTAACACAAGAATATTCACTAAACATTTTTCTATATTAGAAGAAATATTCTGTGCTATAAAATTAAATCTATCCTGGCAGTGACCCACAAATAACCTGTTTCTATAGTCCCTTTGCTATTCAGCTAGGCCTCCTGGTGGTGCAGAGCTGTCGTTCATTAATTTTACTGATTGCATAATGAGAAGAAGTCATGCAGCTTTGAATATTAAAAGCTGTAGGTCGATTAATCACCATTTTGAAAATAAAGAGAGATAAAAATATAAGGCAGTGTGAAAACCAACAGGAAATTTGTATCTATTATAGAGGAAAGGGAAATTCACCTACTGATTCACAGAGTATCATATACTTGGTTCAGTAAGTGGACTGAGTAAGGGCAATAGTTTTTGTTGGTCTTGAAAGACCATTTACAAACTGAGACGTTTATCAATGTTGGAGCCAATGTCTACAGTTACAACAAAGCACATTTTGAAAGATTGTCTGGTTACAAAAGAAGCTTAAATCCTTGGAAGCACTCTCCTAATAGAGTACAATATTCAGACCCTCCACTAGACCTAGCCAATCATGCCACTGATTTGCTAATACTGTTATGTTTTCTGGACCATGTACCAGGGAAAAACACAGTAATGTCCTCATTGTTCGAAAGCAGACAGCTGTACGTTATTGCATGGCACAGGTAATGCTGTTTATCTCAAACACCCACCACTACTCAGCTATTCAAATTTCTCATCACCTTCTCAACACGCTATCAGTAAATACCACTGAAAATAGTAAATACCACTTTCCGTAGCATCTGAAAACTTCCACTTTTGGTTTTTATGAGACCGGGAAGACACATTGATTAGCTGGGTCTTCAAAGTCTTTCCACCAACGTTTTTCCAACCTCCACCTCATCCTTCCCCAGGAATAAAAGGTCCTTACAGCAACACAGGCTGGAGAATGTGCTGAAAAGACCCTGGGAGCCTCAGGCAGGCAGCTCAGCACTCCTGAGTGAGTCAGCAGCATCCCCCAGCAGCAGAAATGCCCAGCAAAAATGCCAACAGCACCCTGGGCTTCACTGGCACAATAGTGAGTAAAGTGATTATTCCCCTGCTCGTTAGATGACACATAGGTTAGACCACACACAGGTGATCAAGTGCAGGGACTTCCCAACACAGGGAAGGTGTTGACAAACTGGAACAAGATCAGAAAATGGACCCCAGGGTAATTGAAACTCCAGCACTTGCACTATGAGGAGAGGCTGAGGGATCAGGGCTGGTTCAGCCTGAGGAAGCAGTAGCTCCAGCTGGGAAGCCATTAAAACACAGTGATCCAGGGCAGGGCATGAAAGGTATTAAATTAAAGAAGAGAAGCTCGGAAGCAAGAGACTATTTTCACCATGCGAACATCCAAGCTTGGTAATAACTTGCTCAGATGTTTTTTTGTAGGCCCTATCCTTTGAAGTTTTCCAGAGTTATGTCCTGAATACACAAGAAAAATCAGCTAATGTGATGCCACAATCACAGACAAGCTTGCATAAACAAAGCATCTCATTTAAATAACCACTTAGTGAACAGGTAGAGGTGCAGCAGTGACTTTGGCAGATTAAATACTCCAGCTAGTTGTAATAAAATTTAGTTTCAAACTTAATACACACTATTGTTCAGAACTGCAGTTAGAGTAATAACCAATTCCTAAACTTGCATACTCTAGCTAGTAAACAACCTCTTTATGTCATCTGGTTTTATTTAAGTAAGGGAATTACCTTGCTTAAATGCATTTGTCTCCCTTAAATATCTTTTGCAGAGGTGTATTCAAACATAACATACATAAAAGAAGAACTAGGTGGGTAAATGCGTGCTGCTTTACAGCTATGCCTTTGTGGTTGTCCCCCTAATAGCTGTTATCCAAGCATTGGTATTGCAATCCTCCAGCAGCTCTGACCTGGCCTTTTCCTAATGAGTTAGAAGAAAGGATACTAACATTATAAAACACACTTTAATGGTATTTATGTGAGGCATATGCAACTGAACAAATTACTTTAGTTCAGAATGTTTACAGCTTTCTTATATCTTACTTTCAAGTGCATTTTAATCTCTGCAACATATGGCTGTGTATACGTTCATGTGACTTGGAATCCATTTTAGTTAAATTCCCATAAGTTTGAAAACAATTATAAGAAAGATACTGTAGATGCACAGAGGGAAGACAATACCACAGGTTTTAGTACTTGAAAAAATAGGCACATGAAGAATAATTGATAAGAGTTACAGATATGGTTCTTTGTAAATAACTTTGAATATTCAAGACTAAAACGTCAACTGAAATAAAAATGCTCTCCCAAGGACACCAGGATTATCTCAGAAAGAGCCAAAATAGGAATTTTTCTAGAAAAGAAACATATTCATCATCCTAACTTTAATATAACAATTTTTAAAAGTATGTATAATTCCTCCATTATAATTTAAGCACTCTTAAAAAGACTAACTTCAAGCACAGTTTGTGCTAGTAAAAGCATAAGCAAAGAGACAAGACTTTTTGAAAATTGCAGAAAGATGATCTTCACAACTGTTGATGGAAGTATTCTCTCATGAAGAATTTTTTTTTTGATACAATAACCTTCAGCCTGGCAAGTCTTAGATTTCCTTTCTTCCACCACTTTTTTTCCTTTCTCTGCACTGTTCCTGGTTGGGAATATACTTGACAACATCCTGTCCCACCTGTCTTTCATGCATTTTTCAACATATGTTGACCCATTTCTAAATAGTTGTAGACAGATCAAAATCTGCACATTTCATGTCATGTGTTCATGAAAATTTTATGATCTCTATTTGTACAGGTATCCAAGCTTTAGTCAAGTTCCAAGGTTATTTTTCTTGATTTTGGCATATTCATACCTAACAGTATTTGAGTAGGGAAACTGTGCATGTCGATGACTTTCCTTGAACTGCCCAGACTGTTGTACTTTTACCTCACGTGAATCATGGAAGAAACACAAGAAGAGTAGAAGCCTAAAAGGGAGAAAGTCCCACAGAAAATTTACAGAAATTTTGAGGAGGTGATGTTCTATTACTACTACCATTAAATGCATCAGAAATATTTCTCTGCTGAAACAATTCAGGATGGTGCCACTACACCTTCAGAAAGCTCTTTGATTTGTACACACCTCTGTGTTGCAGGCATATAAAATCAAATGTCTTCAGCATAGAGGAAGATAAATAATCAACTTCATCTGCTGCAATTAGAGCTCTTTATTCATGCACTGTAATTATATAGCCAACACCACACTGTGCAGAAGGCAATCACACGCCACTGTAAACAGAAACTATAAAGAATTTTATCTGACATTTTTGTGTTTACTTGTTTTGCTTGCTTCTTTCTCCTTCCTTACCCTTATGGGAAATTTTATCTAATTTAAATAGGATTTAAATATCATTGGCTGTGAGTTTAAAGCAACATATGTTTATATTTTCATACAGCTAATTTATTTTTTCTCTGCTTAAAAACCCTGCCAAAGTTGTTATTTTTCAAATAAATTAATTCAGACAATGATTGTTTATAGTGAGATCTTCTGCTACAAAAGGCTACAAATTGAGACTAAAAAATATATCAATAACAAAGCTTCAACTGTTTCTATACTACTTATATATTATCAAACAGAAGCAAGGCTAAAAAAAATTAAAGTAGTTTGAATATGAATAAGGGAAAATACTTTGAGATGCAGAGGAGGCCGCATCAACTTTACTGGGTGTTGAGATCTCTTTCCCTCAAACAATACAATGGGATCAGGTAATCTTCTGGTCAGCTTCAAACTTTCTGAAAATTTGGCTATTTTTGGGGAAAAGAATAAAGACAAACATATCCATTTCTTTATACATGTTTAAAATGTAAATCTGGACATGGATGAATAGATATTATATTTTTCTAGTTCAATTAAAAATCAGAGTTTCTATAACTAGAAAAGGTGCTTAGGCTTGGCATTTGAAAGAAAACCATACTTAGGCTAAACAAGTTAGCACAGTTAAATCATTTGAGTTGAGTCAATGTAAACCATCCTAAAGTCACTTTCCTACAACCTGTTTCTTTTGAGCTAGAAAGCCAGAGAGGACTACTATGTTATATCATCAATTCACATTTGTTTGCAAGTTTCTTTTAGGAAAAAAAGCAATCCAGGTCTTCTTTTTCTATCAAGAGACAATTTCAAATACTGACTCTGAAGAACTGCTACTATTCTACCGGCTAGAAATATCTAGAATGTTGCTAATTGCTAAATCCTAGCAATATATTATTTAGTTTGGTTACTGAAAACTTGCAAAAGCCTTAAGTGAATTCATTGGGAGAGCTAGTCCATCCATTCCAGCCAGATTTTTATAAATATTCCAGGATGCCAGGTAACGGGGTGTCTTGGGGTGACCTTATGATGTGTATCCCATATCGCTGCCTATGCCCAGAAATTAATTTTTGTGCCTTTCTATGCCTCTAAACTGAGCCTGAAAGGGGGAAGGAAAAAACTGAGCAAAACTTTCTCAAAGCAGTTTGCAGCTCGTTCAAGGTTACAAAAAGATAGCAGGTTTTTTTTTTTTTCCCTAGCTGGGGCAGGGGAGGGAGGAAGCACCCGGCTTGTTTTTTTCCAGTCAGTTTTTGGCCAGTTTTTTTCTTCTTGTTCTCTGGAGAGAGACTGAGAGTTGGACTTTGGATTTCCTTCTCTGGAATTCCGGATTTTTCCCCTTTTCTACTGGACTGCCTGATTGCTGTAACATCAGAGCACATCGGGAGGACTTTCCACCGGGCACAGAGGGCCTGGCCCCGGCCCAAGCCCCAGCTCCGAGGAGACCAAAGGGAGGACTCGAACACTTTCCCAGGTTTTTTCCTCTACCGCGAAAGATTTTACCATCTAACATTGTTTTCCTTCCCATGTGTTTGTTAAATAAATAGTTTTATCTTCTTCACTTTCCTTCGAGGAAAATTTATTTTTTCCCGAACCTGGTGGGGGAGGGGTGGTTGTGCCTTCTCTCAGAGGATATATTTCTAAATTTGCCCAAACTGGAACAAATTTAGTGGCGCCCAACTGTGTGGCTCGAAGGAAAGTGAAAAAACTTGTGCTAATTACATTTTGGGTTGAATTTACTTATTCTGTGTTGGAGTAAAGTAGTCACCATGCTGGTTGAGTTCATAATGTCTCTCTGCTCGATGTACTCATGTCTTTCTGGTCCTTAGGCTTCATTGAGGTACTAGTGCTTTTTTGGTCCTAGGGTTGTTTACCTATCCACAACTTGCTCCAATCTTGTCCCTGGTATGTAAATTTTACAGAGAAGGGAGACGAACCAGGATTTCTATTTGCTGTGCTCGGTGATAATGATTTATAAGAAGTTGATAGAGGTACAAGCAGCTGTTCGAGGTGTGTATGATAAGTGGTTTCTCCGTCCTAACCCCAGTCCTAGCTTCAGTAGCCTGTTTTGGGAATTTATTAGTAATTGTACCCAGATTGTTAGAGGAGGAGGAGATGGGGTTTCCCTTCCCTTTAAATTTGATAGGTTATCTTTTGAGAATGTTCAGTATCCCCTTGATGTTAAGAGACCACCCTCCTGGTATTTAATCTGGTAATCTTCCTCCATGTAATTCATAGCTTGTCTAGAATGAGAGCTCAGATTTCCAGGGTGACTGCTGAGACACCTGACCCAGAGGTGGAACATCTTGAGTGGTGTGGGGAATGGGAGGACATCGGCCAAACCCTAAAGAAATTCTCTGACCCGATAGTTTGGGATTTCCCATCTGAACAAATTCAGAAACCAGCTGAGGTGGGAAAATATCTGAAAGAGAAATACAATGACAATTCTAATGAGAACAAGCTCCTTGCAATATGTTGGGCTTTGGCATATGCCTATCGCACACTGCAGCAGCAAGTAAAGGTAGAGAGGCAGGAAGATAAATCAGCAAAGCCTGCAGATACCCCAGTCACTCAGGCTGCAGATAAACCAGACAGCAAGCCCAAACCAGATGGAGAGTCTAAGCCATTGACAGTGGCTCCTGTCACGAGGAAAAAGCACACAACCAAAACTGATCGCCCAGTGAAAGATGATGATGATGCAGGGGAAGGAACCTCAAAACCACCAACGGACTCAGGCACAGAAACCATTACTGAGTCCATGTCCATAAAGGACCTTCACAGCCTAAGAAAGGATTACACCCGACGGTCCGATGGATCCATAATAAGTTGGATGGTCCGTATTTGGGATACTGCAGGTGATGATGTGATGCTGGACGGTGCTGAAGCGAGGCATTTGGGATCCCTGTCACATGATCCAGTGATCGACCAAGAAATGAAAAGGGAGGCTAACTCTACCAGTCTCTGGAGACGGATTTTGACAGGCGTGGCTGAAAGATATATGTGCGGAGATGATCTCTACATGCAGCAAACCCAGTGGAAGACCATAGAACAAGGGATCCAGCGCCTGAGAGAACTAGGGGTGGTAGAGGTTGTCTTCACAAATGACCCAGGATTGAGAAGTCCAGACCGGGCCAGAGTTATTCCATACATGTGGCGAAAAACTCATACATCTTGGGCCACCAGAATATGCTTCTGCTTTAGCAATAATGAAACCGGACTACGGTGCGAATGAGACCGTGCGGGATATGGCAGTGAAGCTCAGAGTATATGCAGACTCTGTGCATGGCCCAACACATGCAAGAATTGCAGCTGTGGAAACACGTATGCAGAAAATTGAAGATGAAATGAAGAAGAATCACCAGGAGATTAAAGAGTGCCTTCTCTGCGGACGTTCCCCAGAGAGAAGGTACATCCCACGAAGTGAGCTGTGGAATTTCCTGTGTGACAGTGGGGAAAACATGAGGAAGTGGGGTGGACAACCCACGTCTGCTCTGGCAGCACGAGTGAGTGAATTGAAGGAGCGCAAGTCTCAGAAAGGAGGATCTACCAAAAAGGAAGTAGCTCCAGTTGCCTGTAGCCAAACTGCTGGAAATGATGGAAAAGACGATGGCATGTCCAATTCCCATGAAGGAACCTCTAAGGTGCAGGCCCAGGGAAAGAAGGATAACCAGGCATAGAGGGGCCCTGCCTCTAGCCAGGTAGAGGCCAGGGAAAACCGTGTTTTTTGGACTGTGTGGATTCGTTGGCCTGGTACATCAGAACCACAAAAATATGATGCCTTGGTTGACACTGGTGCGCAGTGTACAATAATTCCATCGCAGCATGTGGGGGGTAGAATCTGTTTCTATCTCTGGTGTAACAGGTGGATCACAAGATTTGACCTTGGTGGAAGCCGAGGTGAGCCTGACTGGAAATGAGTGGAAGAGACATCTCATTGTGACTGGCCCAGAGGCCCCGTGCATTTTGGGCATAGACTTCCTCCGGAACGGGTATTTTAGAGACCCAAAGGGACTCAGGTGGGCTTTTGGAATAGCTGCTGTGGAGACAGAGGGCATTAAGCAATTGAACGCTTTGCCTGGGCTATCAGAGAACCCGTCTGCAGTCGGCCTTCTGAAGGTGGAAGAACAAAGAGTACCAATTGCTACCTCGACAGTGCATCGCCGACAGTACCGGACAACTCGAGATGCTGTGATTCCCATCCACAAGATGATCCGTGAGCTGGAGAGCCAAGGGGTGGTCAGCAAGACCCACTCACCCTTCAACAGCCCCATTTGGCCTGTGCGCAAGTCTGACGGGGAATGGAGATTGACTGTGGACTATCGTGCCCTGAATGAAGTGACTCCACCGCTGAGCGCTGCTGTGCCAGACATGTTGGAGCTCCAGTACGAGCTGGAGTCCAAAGCAGCGAAGTGGTATGCCACTATTGACATTGCTAATGCATTTTTCTCCATTCCTCTGGCAGCAGAGTGCAGGCCTCAGTTTGCCTTCACCTGGAGGGGCGTGCAGTACACCTGGAACCGACTGCCCCAGGGGTGGAAGCATAGCCCCACCATCTGCCATGGACTGATCCAGACTGCACTAGAAAAAGGTGAGGCTCCAGAACATTTGCAGTACATTGATGACATCATTGTGTGGGGGAACACCGCAACAGAAGTGTTTGAGAAAGGAGAGAAAGTTATCAGGATTCTCCTGGAAGCTGGTTTCGCCATCAAGAAGAGCAAAGTCAAGGGACCTGCCCGAGAGATCCAGTTCCTGGGAGTGAAATGGCAAGATGGACGGCGTCAGATTCCCACTGAGGTCATCAATAAGATCACAGCAATGTCTCCACCAACCAACAAGAAGGAAACACAAGCTTTCCTAGGCGCTATAGGTTTCTGGAGGATGCACATTCCTGAGTACAGCCAGATTGTGAGTCCTCTTTACCTGGTTACCCGCAAGAAGAACGATTTCCATTGGGGCCCTGAACAGCAACAAGCTTTTGCCCAGATCAAGCAGGAAATCGCTCATGCGGTAGCCCTTGGCCCAGTCAGGACAGGACCCGAAGTGAAGAACGTGCTCTACTCTGCAGCCGGGAGCCATGGCCTGTCCTGGAGCCTTTGGCAGAAGGTGTCCGGTGAGACTCGAGGTCGACCACTGGGATTTTGGAGCCGAAGCTACAGAGGGTCTGAGGCCAACTACACCCCAACAGAGAAGGAAATCTTGGCAGCCTATGAAGGAATCCAAGCCGTCTCAGAGGTAATTGGCACTGAGGCACAACTCCTCCTGGCACCCCGACTACCAGTGCTAGGGTGGATGTTCAAAGCAGAGGTTCCCTCTACCCACCATGCCACCAATGCCACATGGAGCAAATGGATTGCTCTCATCACACAGCGCGCCCGTATCGGAAAACTGAATCGCCCTGGGATTTTGGAAATAATTACAAACTGGCCTGAAGGTGAAAACTTTGGTCTCACTGATGAAGAAGAACAAGTGACACGTGCTGAAGAAGCTCCACCGTACAACCAGCTGCCATCAGAAGACACATGCTACGCTCTTTTCACCGACGGTTCTTGTCGCATCGTAGGGATGAAACGAAAGTGGAAAGCAGCCGTATGGAGTCCCACACGACGGGTTGCAGAAGCTACTGAAGGAGAAGGGGGATCAAGCCAACTCGCTGAACTCAAAGCTGTTCAACTAGCCCTGGACATTGCTGAAAGGGAGAAGTGGCCAAAGCTCTACCTCTACACTGATTCATGGATGGTAGCCAATGCTCTGTGGGGATGGTTAGAAAAGTGGGAAAAAGCTAATTGGCAGCGTAGGGGAAAACCAATCTGGGCTGCTGAAGAGTGGAAAGACATCGCTGCCCGAGTAAGAAAGCTGGTTGTGAAAGTCCGCCACGTAGATGCCCATGTCCCCAAGAGTAGGGCTAATGAAGAACACCAAAACAACAAGCAGGTAGATCAGGCTGCAAAGATAGAAGTGTCACAGGTAGACTTGGACTGGAAACACAAGGGAGAGTTGTTTCTAGCTCGATGGGCCCATGATGCCTCAGGCCATCAGGGCAGAGATGCCACCTATAAGTGGGCACGAGACCGAGGGGTGGATCTAACCATGGACAGTATCTCCCAGGTTATCCATGATTGTGAGACATGCGCTGCGATCAAGCAGGCCAAGCGGGTGAAGCCCCTGTGGTACGGTGGGCGATGGTCCAAATACAAGTACGGGGAGGCCTGGCAGATTGATTACATCACACTGCCTCAAACCCGCCAAGGCAAGCGCTATGTGCTCACAATGGTAGAAGCCACCACTGGATGGCTGGAGACCTACCCTGTGCCTCATGCTACTGCCCGGAACACCATCCTGGGCCTGGAAAAGCAAGTCCTTTGGAGGCATGGCACCCCTGAGAGAATTGAATCTGACAATGGGACTCATTTTAAGAATAGCCTTATTAACACCTGGGCTAGAGAACATGGCATTGAGTGGGTGTACCACATCCCTACCATGCACCAGCTGCAGGCAAAGTGGAACGGTGCAATGGATTGTTGAAAACCACTTTGAAGGCACTGGGTGGGGGAACTTTCAAAAATTGGGAACAGAATCTAGCAAAAAGCCACCTGGTTAGTTAACACCCGAGGTTCCACCAATAGAGCTGGTCCAGCCCAATCTGAATCCCTGCATACAACAGATGGAGATAAGGTCCCAGTAGTGCATGTCAGAGGTCTATTAGGAAAGACTGTGTGGATAAATTCTGCCTCGAGTACAGACAAACCCATCCGTGGGGTTGTCTTTGCTCAGGGACCTGGTTGCACATGGTGGGTAATGCAGAAAGATGGAACAACACGTTGTGTACCACAGGGAGATCTGATTGTTGTGTGACAACCACCTGTAGTGTGAAATGCCAGTATACCCCTGCTTGCTGATTATCACTGTCACTGTTCATATATAGCTGTGTATATATATATATATATATATATGTATTAATGTGTGTGTAAAATTGGAATATCTTAGTTTGGGCATTGAGCCAACAATATGGGATAAGGGGTGGAATGTCTTGGGGTGACCTTATGATGTGTATCCCATATCGCTGCCTATGCCCAGAAATTAATTTTTGTGCCTTTCTATGCCTCTAAACTGAGCCTGAAAGGGGGAAGGAAAAAACTGAGCAAAACTTTCTCAAAGCAGTTTGCAGCTCGTTCAAGGTTACAAAAAGATAGCAGGTTTTTTTTTTTTCCCTAGCTGGGGCAGGGGAGGGAGGAAGCACCCGGCTTGTTTTTTTTCCAGTCAGTTTTTGGCCAGTTTTTTTCTTCTTGTTCTCTGGAGAGAGACTGAGAGTTGGACTTTGGATTTCCTTCTCTGGAATTCCGGATTTTTCCCCTTTTCTACTGGACTGCCTGATTGCTGTAACATCAGAGCACATCGGGAGGACTTTCCACCGGGCACAGAGGGCCTGGCCCCGGCCCAAGCCCCAGCTCCGAGGAGACCAAAGGGAGGACTCGAACACTTTCCCAGGTTTTTTCCTCTACCGCGAAAGATTTTACCATCTAACATTGTTTTCCTTCCCATGTGTTTGTTAAATAAATAGTTTTATCTTCTTCACTTTCCTTCGAGGAAAATTTATTTTTTTCCCGAACCTGGTGGGGGAGGGGTGGTTGTGCCTTCTCTCAGAGGATATATTTCTAAATTTGCCCAAACTGGAACACGGGGAGAGTGTGCTATAACAGTGACTGTATCTCTTTTTTCTTTTCACTTCTGCAACTTTCTGTTGATTGATTGAATTATGTAAATGTATAGATATACGTCAATTTGATTGTCCAAACAATTTTTTAGCAGAAAGTAATTTGATTTAATAATAACTACAGTAGCAGTGGAACTAGGAATAACATCTCAAGGGATTAAGTCCTTTTCTCTTCTACTAGAGATGTTAAATGTTAACTGTTTACACGAAATGCCTGGAAACGTATTTCCATTTCTCAGAGACAACTGTCAACCCTAAACAGAAGCAAAGGGAATACCAAACACACTTCAAACAGGAAAGAGGGCGATTAAATAAAGTTTTAAAGATTTGAGCTACCCCTTTGCAAAATATGAGCTTGCATTCAAAATACAAATTGCAATGCTGACTGGCAACACTAATTACTGGGGAAATTTTGATCACCTCTTTTCCTAATTTTTAGGTATTAAGGGGGTCCTACAGTGAGTCCTTCATGTTTTGTTTATTCAGGCAGATTAACAGAAATAATGTAAAATGATACACAAATTCATTTCTCTGTATCAAGTATCTTGTATATATGCTAAGGGTGAAAATTTTAATTTCTAGGAGGAAATCTCTTTTTCTGCTGGTCTTTCTGTGGTGCATTTCTCCAAATACCACTTTATTGTTTTTACTTCCTTCCACTTTTAGCGATTTTTCTTTCCATTTCCCCTCAGTCAAAGAACAGTATTGAGAAAAAGAAACCACAACCCATTCTAATTAAAACCCTCCAACAACATGAACTTATTCTTTGTTACTCACATGAAGAGCAAGTGAAAAATGAAAAGTAGAAAGATCATTATGAGGTTAAGATATGACATACAGACCCAGTTCTGCCATGTATCTCCTGAGCTTCTGTTAGCCAGTCAAGTCACTTGAGTTCTCCATGCTCCAGCTGGTTTCACAATGAGGAATAATATTCTTTTTCATCATCATTGCTCTGATCTCCTTGAAGGTTCTCTCCTCTCTCTAAGATGCTTAGCATCATGGAGTCCAGTCTTTTGACATTAACAGCAGTCATCAGAACACTGAAAGTCTCAGAGAACTCTGAAGAATTTATATTTAAAACTTCAAAAATCTTTTTTTATAAGTATAATAATTAAATAGAACTTCCTAGACCTTAAGACACCAAAGTTTATCCCATTCTCTCTAATATGTTTAGAAAAGTTTGTTGCCTGTCTGTCCAGTATTGATCATCAAAGTAAAATCATGTATTTCTTTGTCCTGTAAAGTGAATTTCCAATTAAAATTCAACAGTGGAATCCCATTCAAAATGGATCTAATATAATTTGAAGTACATTAATTTGACTTGGTTACCTTTTTTGTTAATTAAACTGATGAGGCAATTTATTTGCTCATTCCAGACCTGACATTAACTGACATTTCATGTGACATCCGCTATTTTTATGTTAATTGAGTAACTTTTGATTTGTATATACCAAGTTGATTTGTGTAGTACATAAGTGTCAAGGAAAAAAAAGTATATCTGCAAATAATAAGTAATCTAAGTGATTTACAAGTAGAGTTACTAGCATTTTGAGCACAGGTGGCTGTTTATTTTTAGATTTCCCAAGGACTGTAGATGAACTGTCACTCCAAACTGCTATTTTTAATAGCATTTTGTAAATTAGAAATACAGAATGCAATGCTGGCTGTTTCTATATTAATGACACTTCTAAAAGTAGAGTTTCTTTCCACCAGTAGTTCTGGCAGAACTAGGCCAGTAGAACCAGTCCTTGAGATTAAATGATCACTGATAAGTTTTTATCTTTATGACTATTTGATTTTTATGAAAGAAATACAGGCTTTAAGAGTTTACTTCTTTGAAGCAAATATTTTAATCCACTCTTGCTTGGAGCATGTGGAAATTCCTGTAGTTCATTGTATTTTAAACACTACTAAACACTGCAGAAATAAAAATACCATGATAGATGTAGCAGATATTTCCTTCAGCATAAAATTTGGTATATCCATTATGCTTGGGTAAGATTTTAATGGCATAATCATGGGCAAAATAAGACTAATACAGAATAAAGTAGGTCTTTATTCTGTATTAGCAACTGAGGAGCAATTCCTCATTCTGGTTTAAATTTGCAAAAAAAAAAAAAACCAAACACCAGAAATAAATTCTTCCCTTTCCCAGCTTTCATGAGTGTGCTTTGTATTTGTTTCTCAGCTGGGAATTCTGATATGATCTCTGTTATATGGTCTCTATTTCAACAGTAAGTGAAAAGGCTTTTCTTATCTGAGCCACCCTGGGAATTGCCTCCTGTTAACATCTTTCAGGATTTTTTGGTCATGGGAAAAATCTTCCTGTATCCAGATTTCCTTCCATGTAAAATCAGTTAAAACCTTGTAGTCATTAATAGGAACATACTGAAATCTCAGCCCAAATTCCCACTCTTCGTAAAGGGTGTCATAAAATTTAGGTAGTAACAAACAGCAGCAAAAAACACCAAAAAAGTCAAAACTAAAATAGTATTTTAACATAACAGTTTTTAAAATTGTAAATTAAATTTAAAAACCTTACATAGCATGAGAAAAATATACATCTATTTCCACTAAATAATAGAGCCCTGATATCCCTGGGAAGCTGAAGTAAATAAACTAGTACATATTCAATATATACTTTATATCAATGCCATAGTTCATTGGAGCTTTCAACTTTGATGTATACAGATTTTGAAGACAGTGCCTTAAAGTGATTTAAGCATATTGTATTTTCACTCTATTCCTTAAATGACTGAGGAAAGAGTCAGGATATGTGGCCTTTATTCAAATTAGGAATTAAACATTTAAAATTTAAAGACTTCTCTCTAAAGTATGCTGGATTCCAAACTAGTTTCCTGCAACCATTTTAGTATTCCTAAATACTAAAAATGGTATACTTCTGTACCACTGAAATTCATAAAATTTTTGCAAAGAGACCACAAAGAATAAGGCTATGTGATTTCTGCCCAGCCAAAGCATGTTGTTTTAACAGGCATCTGGAAACAAAATCCACACACATGTTTACTGTGCCCTTATTTCATTCCTGACATTCTTCACCACACACTCCCGATATGGCTGTCAACTTGTCACAATGGAAGATCACATCGTAAAATTTGGACTATAGAGAAAAACAGTGATTGCAAACAGGTCAGTCTTAGATTCCATAAAAGCCTGCAGCACCTTTTCTTCAGTGACATCAAAGGAAAATCTAAACCTTAATTAGGCCAAGGAACAGACAGCAGCTACAGTAATACTTGGACCCAAGACAAGGAGTAAGTGAATTGAGAAAAATCTTAAGATTGGCCTAGGGTATCTAGCTCATTGATTTTAGTCTGTGTAAAGAAACAGGTTGCTAAGGACTTTGAATATAAGAGACAAAAATTGAAAAAGACAGCAGTTACCCATAGTTGATACATCAAATTTCTGAACCTGCTAAACAACAGTTCAGTACTCCAAATTTTAATAAGTGTTTGGCATAAAAAAAGATAACAGTGCTGAAACAATTTGCAGAAGGATATACTTACATGAGCAATTTCTCCCTTATTTTGGGGAATGCTACAATCAGCAAAGGCATGCAAGGAATTCCAACACTGGAGGAGAGCTGAGTTGTCTTGGATTGTATGTATGGAGTTGTAAGTATGGGAAATAAAACAAGGTACAAAGATGACATAGAAAAGAAGCTGCTGGCCAAACCAAATTTTTTCTTTATTCTGTCAGTGTGGGGTATCACTAGCTATTTAAAAAACTAATTTCACTGCAGCCACTTCTTTTACTTATCAATAGTTCACCACTGTCGATTTTAAGCCTGTCCAGGTAACAATTTTCCTTCCTATGAAAAAAGATATTAGAAAAGGCTGACATAAATATCAGTACAACATCAACCAATCAATGAAAAATTTAAGAGCAACTCTTTCCCAGAGAAAAAGTAGAGTTCTAGGGTCATGCAATTACAGCACTTACATTTTGTTCTGGTGAAGCTGTTTGATGCATTTTCAAACATGTTCTAAAAAACATGACTCTGGAAGTTATTTGGGTTTGGGTTTTTTTATCTGACACTCAGGAGCTGGTTTTGACAAACAGAAAAAATAAAAAATACAGTAATGGAAGTGAAGGGATAGGCATGGAGCTTGAGGCTGGTTTGCCTTTTCAGTCACTGAATCTTCCCTCCCATCCTATTCTGCCTGATCAGTCGTCTTTCTCTCTCCAGCTATTATCTAGCCCAGTGTGTCTGTTCCACCATGCTAATAACTCAGCTTTTCCATTACTCATATTTGGCCATGGGTAGAGAGGACTCTATTTATTCTGAGACATTTCTTCCTATCGCACTTGTGGAATGAAACATGAAATATCGATGCAAACAGAAAATGGCTTTTTCTTGTCTCCATTTTCCATTAATTTCTACATTTTGCTCATAGCTCCTTTCCTCCTGTCCTTTTGCCCATTTTCTCCTTCACTCAAGGTTAGTTGATCCTATTTCTAGTCCTAAATTTACCACAATCATCTGCTTCTAATGTTCTTGTTCTTCCACTAAGTGTTTTGAATTAAAATCCTGAGACCAGACTAATTTGCTCCATGAAATTTGCTATATGTCAGTCTTTCTACTTTTCAAGCTGTAATACACTGCTTTCCAATTTTAACCTGGTCTCCAACATGTCAGTATCTTTTTCTTTCACTTGGGTTTTCTATACAGAAGTGTGATCTTCTAGCAAGAAAAGTACAGAAAAGCCATGAGGAGTTATTTGATTTGTCATTTCTCTCCTTTTCCCATTCTTCTTCTCTAACTCCTTTCATTTAGTTACAGAAACACTCCACTATCACTCCATGTTTCTCTCCTCAGCTTTCTAAGCCAACTCAATCCTGGTTTATTTCCTCTTACTCTTTTCTTTCTCTCTTCATACAGAACGTATGAGCCTTACTTAAAATCCTTCTTAGAACTCCTGAGTTCTAAGAGTGCTTAACTTAATTACGGACTACATGCTTATTGATTAACCCAAACTTATCATTATTTATTTATTTACTTTACTTATTCATAGATTTTATGTTATTTTAAAATCTTGTCTAGAAGCTGCAAGAATGAATCAGAAAGCAAGATGTAAGTACTGAGAGCTTCACAACACATTTCTGTGCTTAATAAGTTTAAGCACCCATAGAACACCGTTGTGCCCACTCACCTTGGCAAGTCCCTTGGTGTTGCAGTGGGGATCCTGCAACACGCATATATCAAACCAGGAGTCCCGTGGAAAGGAAATATATATGGACAGACAGATTCTTGATAGATGTTTCAGAGATGTTTATTTCTCCAGCCGCATGGCCGGAGCTCTGCCGAGGAACTGTTCCAGTCACGGGACCAAGGGTCCTTCTGCCCGCGCAGGGAACACAAACCAACCAATGGGAACGAGGCTGAGCAGGGGCAGGGAAACCCCGTGTCTGTGCCCTCAGGGCCCATCTCCCAGGGCTCCATGGCAGGGGAGGGACCCCAACACCTCACCCGTTTTATTTTAATAAAAGGAGAATGAAAACAACTGGATAAACATAACAAGAACAGTTTCAAGACAAAACAAGCCACCCTCCTGAGTCTTTAAATGTCCAATCAGATTCTGTGGAACATCTTAGGGCTGACAGAAGGGAGACAGAACTCTGAGCATGCTTTGTGGGGAAACTGAGGCAGGAGAGGGTTTAACTTCTTCCCTTCCCCTTTTCATCCCCCACTCAGCATTGGAAAGGGATTTTTGGGGAAACAGTTGGCAAAAGCATGGTTTTGTGAGGGAAACCATGGGTGAAAAAACGGATTGGGAATACACTGGGGTAATAGGACATAGGGTAAAAGGGAAAGGTGGGATTAGGAAAGGGAGACTGTAGGGGGGGTTTACAAGGGAGATATTGTCTAACACGACTACGATTTTTTGCATATATACTGCCTTTTACAGGAACACCATCAGGCCCAGTGACCTGCGATGCTTGTAACCCTTTTCTACCTCGTATAATTTTGAATTCCACGACTTCTCCATCTCCCAAGCTTGGGATGCATTTTTCAGGGTTATTCTTTTTAATAGCAGTTCTATGCACGAATATGTCTTGCTGGATGTCACACCTTGTTATAAAACCATAATTTTGCTTAACATTATACCATTTTACTATCCCTAAGATCTTAGTTACTATGATCTTTTCCTTTTTCCGAGTGGCTGCTGTTTCCTGTCTCGCTGCGTCTTTGCTCTCTCTTTCGGTCGCTCCCGTGTTGGAATTGTTGGGGCTGCTGGTGCCTGCGCGCTCTTCCCGGGGTCGCGTTCGGGGCTGCGCGGGCCGGGCCGGGCCGCGCTGCTCAGTTCTCCGTGCGTCGCCTCCTCTGGTCGCAGCTTAGCTGCCGATGCCGGGCACTGCACCCACATCTCGGCCGGGCCCCCGAGCGATGACCCCCCCGCGCCCTGCTCCAGCGCGCGTCTCGGCTGGGCGCGGCTCCGTTCCACCACCACCGCCGCCAGCCGCCACCCGCGCGCCGCCCCTCTCGGCCGGGCGTTCACGGGGCTCGCTCCACCACGCGCTGCGTGGGGCCGGGCGGGCACCGCCGGGTCCTGCTGCTCCTGCCGCGCCTCGCTCCGCCGCCGACACTGCGGCTCGCATGGTTCCGCCCGCACGCGGGAACTGCCTCGCTGCTGCTCGCAGAGCGCTCGGTGCACGTGGCCTGGGCCGCACGGACCCTGCGCCAGGCTTCCCTTCGCCAGGACACAGCTGACATTGCTCAACAGTCTCGGTAACTAAATAATATTCACGAAAATATTCTTCCATCGGCATATATTTTGACTCCAGTATTAACTGTGTCCAAACGGTTTTCCAAAAGCCCTTCGTAAGAATTAAATCCCAAGAAACATAGAAAAAGTTCCTAAACAACCATGCCAGGAAGTGTTTCAGTTCTTTTTGAGCTTGAATCAAGCTAAAATTTACAAATCGTTGTTCAAGAATCATTTTAAGTTTAAGATAAATGTCCATATGCGGCTCTGAGAGCCAAGAGTCTTCCCACGGTTCCTCCATAGTTTAGATATGGAATAGCAAAGCAAAACCAAGAAGAGGAATCCAAAGTTTCCAGGGTTTACTCACACAAATCAGTCGCTTAGGGATCGGGGATCGTTCTGCTCACATTCTCCACCATTATGTTGCAGTGGGGATACTGCAACATGCATATATCAAACCAGGAGTCCCGTGGAAAGGAAATATATATGGACAGACAGATTCTTGATAGCTGTTTCAGAGATGTTTATTTCTCCAGCCGCATGGCCGGAGCTCTGCCGAGGAACTGTTCCAGTCACGGGACCAAGGGTCCTTCTGCCCGCGCAGGGAACACAAACCAACCAATGGGAACGAGGCTGAGCAGGGGCCGGGAAACCCCGTGTCTGTGCCCTCAGGGCCCCTCTCCCAGGGCTACATGGCAGGGGAGGGACCCCAGCACCTTGGCACTGCTTACATGACATGTATCAGCTCCGAGTGCCCCAATTGAAAACATTACTTTAAATCCGATATCATATTTTAAGTAGCCTTAAAACTAAGCGTAAAAATAAGCAAAACCATACATTTTAAGTGCAAAAGAACCATTGAAAACCAATAGGATTTATAAAGCTTAAACCACAAAATAGTTTGGAAAATTCTTATCTGAACAGAAACATGATGAACAGCTGCAATTTCCAAGATTAAAATTTCACTTAGCACGTTCTGTGAACACCCAACTGATGCAATACTTGGCCTCTTAAAATACATTAAGAGCATGTCTCTCTCAATAACATCATCCAACACTAATCATACAGTGATCGGGGATTTTCTCAACACACAGGTGTAGCTTGGAGAGCAGAGTTTTAATTTACCATACTCCTTGTTATTGCACTTCCAATCTTTTCCTAAATAGACTGCCAAACACAAATGAGAGTATCTCATCATTTGGCACCAGGTACAACAGACCACTAGATGTTGGACTGAGGAAACCAAATTCAATGCCTTTGTTCATCAAAACATAATTTAAGGTAGCATTCTCACCAAAACCTCTAAAGTAGAAGACTAGTAAAACTGTTCTAGATGATCGAGAATTTAATTTTCAAAAAATTCTTGAGTGACCTCAACTGCCCTCAGATTTTCACAGAACATTCACAGAACGATCTTTTCCATGACTTAATTGTATATGTCAACAACTTTTTTTCCGTTTCCCCTAGTCACAATCACAAGATTGTCTTGTTTCTGGTTGCAGCTTGCTGTACCTGGGGGTAGAAGAAACAGTTCCACCATGCTCGAAAAGATTGAAGTGGGTAGAAAACATGTAACTACTTTCTGGATTGGCTTCAGTATTGCATCTATAAAATCTATCACCCATCTGGCATTGAGTGCTGTGCCAAACCACTAAGCCTAACACTCTCCTTGTAAACTTGTCATTATCCTTCTAGCTATTCAATCTTAAAAGAAGAGGTGGAAATCTTTGTACGGAAAGACTGGTGTACAGCAGAGCATCTAAATGACTCAAGCTGATGAAAATTGGAAGATTAGCCTTTTATTGATGTATGTGTAAAATAAGACTCTTCCCTGAACACTTTAATTATTTATATGTACAAAGCAAGTAAATCTATTACAATTCTCTGACCTATTCAAGACTTCTCTTAAAGACAAGATACTCAGCACTCAGACAAAGACCTGAACAAATCTATACAGCTTTGAATATGGCTCTGTTTTGACTCTGTAGTTGGACCAGATAGTGCCTAAAGGCCCTTTACAATGTTTTAGTTTTTTCCTTCTTATGATTCTTACTCTATAGTACGCTGCTTAAGCTTTGCACAGGCAAAAAAATGAACACAAAAAGACAAGGAAAATAAATTTTTATCAAGAGGGCTAAGATTGTTCAAGGTTAGCGAAAGAGAGTATCTTACAATGTAACAGTTTCCTCCATGACTCAAATTCCCCCTTTGCACTTCTGCCGCCATAATGGAGTAAATGCCTAAGGACAAGACGCAAGGAATTATTATTATAGCCACCTGTTAAACACAAAGTATCTGCTTCATTTTTGAGAAGAATATGAATTCAACTAATGAAGTTAATCTGATGTTAATGATTTACAGGAAGTAGATTCAGAATTCATATCTATAAAGCAAGCTGTTGATAAGACATCTCTGTAGGGATCCCTGTCTTTAAGATTTGCTCTTGTACACATAACAAAATCCATCTTCACACTACAGTCTGAGGCTTGTGAGGATAATTTCAGTAGGATTCACCAGCATATAAAATATTATTTTAAAATATAGTGATGCGACTCTGTAATTGATTTGTAATTGCTTTGTAATTTCTTCATAGAATCAGAACTCTCCCTTATATTCACCAAAAAATAGTAGCTATAAGTAGCTGTTACTTTCCTATACAAGAGCAGCTTGTCTTGAACTTTTATATAAAACCAGAACCCTGAACCTCTGTAGAAGACCTGATGTTATTATGGGACTTATTTGAAATCTTAACTGAAAATAACATTCAGTTCCTGCTATTTCTCAGATCTTAAGATCCTAAAATAATGTACAACTTCATGGATCTCATTCAAATTTAGAGACCAATAGCAGCATGCCTTTTGCAAACATAATTAGCATATCTGCACCTGATTTTTTCTTTTACTTTTTGGTGTAGGACAAACTATTACCAGATTTTCTCCTCCAACTCCATGTTTTTTTGAAAGACAAGAAAGGCAATACAGGATTTAATGAGAATGAATATACTGTAATATTTCTAGAGCCCAAATCCCTGAACAGATTTTTACTTAAATACTAGTGCTGAATTTTGACATTTCTTCATGTTCTAAGCATTCAAAGAATTCTGATGAAATGACAACAGTAGTGAACATAATTTAAATTCATTGGCAAGGTATTATATTTAAGGTTAAAAAAATAGCCACAGGGGTCTTTGCTTTCTGGGGACAAGCATTTCGATAATATATTGAATTTTAGCACTCAAGGCCATATTCTGGCACACTCATAAGAGGCTCTATTTGTACAAAGTTATTAATCATCTATTTCTATGTACTTTGCAAAAGTGATAATACATGACTACTAAGTAGCACAAGTGACAAATAGCATGTTGTTCTCTATTCGCTGCTTATATTTTTAAGCACCTTCATTGCTCATAAGAGGTGGCAGACTGACAGCCTTGCAGGATATTTGTTTTCTGTTATAAAGTATAAGCAGGACTGTGGCAATATGCTTTTTCTTTTTGTCCCAACAGTGCCCTTCTGAGGTGCTTGCTTTAGTGATCGTAGTCACCTGTCATTTACATCAGTTTAAAGGAAATTAATCTGTGACTGTGCCAGGCTGGATATAATCTTAGTTTGGCAAAGATGGTCTAGAAACAAATTTCAGGGTTTTGCCCATTCAGTGATTGAGCTTTCTTGTCAACTGTAAAGACTTCATAAAGCCATCAACGAAAGCAATGATTTGCAGTCTCTGTCCGTGTTTTGTTCTGGAGACCTGATCTTTGACATCGGTTTTGCTGTTCACCTATTCACTTCTACCTCGAAGAGAAGGGTCCCAGTACAGATTATCCAAACCAAACAGAAAAGATTTTAGAGTTTAGATGAGTAATAGTGTGTGATTTACTTATATGAAGATAAATTTCCTCAGTCTAATAGTAACCTCCCTGTCTTCAAAGTGTTGTTCCTACCTAAGTGCTGCAGATCAGGCTTGCCTCAAATGAGATGAATCCCAGTGAGATAGCCATACAGCAGTGCTGTAGGAATATTCCAGCCTTTATCTATACCTCATGAGGTGCTATTGGCCCTCACTTTATTATAATGTGGCTCCACCAGAGGCAAAATTCTAAGTAACACATTACTTCTTGAAAGCACAGAAAAGTCTTGCACAAGACGAAAAAGCTTTACACTTTTTCTTTCAATTTACTTTCTCCATGAAAAAAAAGAAATTTAATTCTTCTGCCTTCTCTCTGTCCTTTCTTCCAAAATAAATGAGTAGCAGACTAAACAGTAAGGAACAACACTGTTCCTACAGAAATGATGGGCCTCTTCTTCCGGGAGGAGCAGATCAGATCAGCAAACAGATGCTGCCAATACACACATGCAGACACAGAAGTTAATACAGTTTATTCCCTTTTATAAGCATAGATTATTTCTGCATAGAATCCTATTAACCTTCTCTCAGAAGGTTGACAGCAACCCATTCACAACACAGATTGGATGCTCCATAAGGAATACAGCGGGAATTCTCTATGCCTTATTATTTGTGATGCTTCTTGCATCATCATATTAGGCTAAATCAGCATTTTCAGGAAACAAGGGTAAAAACTGAGTCATGATGAAATCCTCCTCAGCAAATTCTTTAGGTTTGTCACAGGACCGCAGAAAGATCCTGTGGGGAAACATAAAAGGTGGAAAAGCTCTTAGGTGTGAGAAGAAGGCAGGTTTCAGAAATAAAGCAAAAAGAGTTTAGGAATCAGCTCTAGCTGTGAAAACTTGAAGATAGAAGAGGATACAATTATATAGCAAGCAAGGACATTAAAACAATGGTTAGAGTTTTTAGGTTTGGCT